>NW_027045378.1:0-45295 GCF_963576615.1 Watersipora subatra
AACACTGATGTCGTGTGTGGATTTGTGTTAGTTTTTAGTTACACATAACGTAAATTCTCCATATCCACCCATGGGTTTTTAAGCAAGAGTTGCATAAATCAGTTATGTAGGCTAAGTGTTTTTTATTTGAGCTTTGTAGAAACATGGTTACTCTACAGTCAATGTGATGGAAATAAATACATAGTCGCAGATTACCTGCTTTTTCCTGTACTATGGTGGGACTTTTCGGTTGTAAACAACAATTGCAAACGAAATGCGCGCTTCAGTGACTAATGTATTGCCCGTGACCCTAGCATTAAGCTATTCTAGGCGTAAGGTGCCGGTGCGTATATCGATATATCATTGATATTCGTACGTTATTGGCTAATAGCCTATAAGCTGCCACGATTACTTATGTTTACGGTGAAAATAACTACATGTATGTACGATTGCCTGCATGAGTGTAAGGATATTACGCTATGCGTTAAAGTCTATCAAAACAATTATTTATTGCAAGGCATGATAAATGCATAGACCGAGATAGTGACAGGGCTAACAGCAGATGTTGATTGATAAGCATTACATGCCAACAGTCGCGTATTGACACCAGTAGACAGGATGAATGGTTTTGCTCTATGTAAGCCCATGAGGTTTAGACCTGCCATGAAATTGCCTCTATACTTTTACGTGTACTTTTAGAAGAACAACGTGATGCAAAATTATTTTGCACCCAATCATACATCACTGTTGAATCTGTCAGTTTATTTTAGTTTCAATTATGTTCAGTTTATGTTTTTCTCAGCCCTGTGGCCTGCACTTCATACAGCTAGGAGCCTTGACTGTCAAAATAAAGAGTCAGTGGACCTGTTGATCTTGTAGATGTCTCCATTGGAGTGTGCGATGATGTTGATGATGAGTGATGAGGTACTCAGGTTGTTTGATTAGTGCAGGTGTTAGAGTGTTTGACTACTAAACCGAGTGTCACAAGTGTGAATCCAGTATGAAGCAATATTTTATCCCAACTTCTAACTGTGACTTCAGATAGATGGACATACACACTTTCATTATAACAAAAGCTAGTGGTACCTCGGCAGTCTAGTTTGGTTTGAGAGCATGACAGGAGTGTCAAATAAAAGGGCAGATAATAAGCATATGCACAATAGTTCTAACACATGGAAGGCAATTGGGTTACGCAGTAATTGGTGGGTTGGTCTTGCGGGCTGACAATCACGAGTTCAAATCATTTATGCTGCATTATTTTTTATAGGTCTTATAACCAATATAAATATGTTGACCCCTACATTTGGTGGGATATCAATATCTATTAAGCTCGGTTCCAATATATGCCGCAAAGCACCGGCAACAGCACCGGCGACAGCACTGCAGGCTATCAGAGATGAATTGTGAACCTACACGCCGGGTACCGCCGGTAGTTGCCGGCAGTCAACGCAAGAGTTTAGAGCTATTCAAATTTTGCGAGAGCCGCAGGCAAAACCTTCTCAAAGTGCACTGTACAGGTAAAGGTCAGCATTATCGAAACAGCATAGCGAGCGAACATTCTTTATTCGGTTATTAGCGATGCAGCTTTATGTGAACAGAAGCCACCGGAGCCTAGCGTCGCAAACGATTTGCTGCACATTATTACCGCCGGAGTCTCGCAGCCGATATGGGAACCAGGCTTTAGGAGCACATGCTTTCTGCAGGCTCGTAATGTAAACATTATTTTAAAGCTAGTTGATTTTCTAAGTTTTGGCAAAGATAAGCAGGTAACAATAGCAAAGCAAATACTTATTAACCAGAGCATATAATAGAGGTGAGTGCTTACAATACGGGCTGCTCTTGCTACTCAACAAGGGTTTCTATATACATGAAGCATCATCAAATTTATCAACAACAATGTGACTGATGGGTATTACTTGTAATATTTACTATAATAAGAACCATGTCTGTCTGTATAAAAGCGCAGGGTTACATTTGAAAAAAGATTATATCACGCAGGATATGAACTCGCAGCGTTCTGCATCAATACCATGCGTGCTTCTTGTTCACCTTCCAGTAGTTTAGAATTATTGAGTATAGATGGTAGAGTAATTGTTTGTATTTTATTGGCACACATGATGATCTCTCATAGCTTACTAGACTGCCAGAGCCCTAGTTATTAATAAGGTAACAAGTTAGTCGGTGTGATCTCCTCCTGAATCCAAGTGATTAACTCTGGAGCTCATTGGTAAGATCTGTTGACTAGGTTTCCAGAATTATTCAATACATTGAAATTGGTAGCTATTCAAATTGATATTGAAATTCAATCATTTTGGTAAACTTCTAATATTTAAAGGAACATATGGCAGTTTATGAATTTCTGCATGTGAACCGCAGCTGAACATGACAAGGTCGAATGTATGAACACATGCCAGACACAGTAGGAGAATAGTTGGGTCACCACATTTTTCTTGTAGCAGTGAATGAAAACCAGCTGTTAGTAACTAAAACAGTAGAAATAATTTTATGTCACTTTGGGTTTTCCTATCAATTAATAGTATTCAAGCACTGACTCATTGCAACAGGCTCTAGCCGTGCCCTTTTTGAGGCTAGCAAAACATTAATAACTAAATAAGTAACGTTTTTGTTTTTATAACGATACAGCATCCTGATGGAGTCATCTACTCCTTTTATAAAGAAATTTCAAGGTGAGTGTATGAAATCATAAAGTGCACCTAATTACCATTTTATTTTTAGTTATAATATTTATATCATCTCCAGTAACTGTTACCGTTTGTGTCCATTCACTAATTCTGGTACTCTCTGGAGCCAGAGGTTTTACTTAATAGCTAAATACTATACCGTCTTATGTTATATTTTATTTTGTTATATTTCTTGTGCATGCTGTATTATTGTTTTATCAGATAATTTATGTATAGAGTTTTCACCATATTCTTGAATATTAATGTAAGTCATTTTACTTATTTATTTCATTCATTTTATTTATATTAAAGTCTCAGCTCAGAGTATGTTGAATAGTTAAATCCTGATAAATTGTAGTTACATGGTAATCTATAAATATGCTGAATTTCTGACGCCAGAGCAAAGAGGGGCAGTGGGAATACTCCTCATGCATTACTCTCACATGGTATGGAAAAACTCAGTCTAAGTGTAGGGCCATGCAAGCTGCTCACAGGTTTAAATACTTGCCTTCCTTTATAAAGCCGCTGACAGTTACCCTATCAGCAGCTACACCTAGTCTGATGTCAAGGTCAAAGATTAAACATAATATTTTTTCATGTAATTCAAAATTCTTTACAGCAGTCAGCATGCAAAGATCCCGGTCAGCTGTGTGATGTCGGCAGCAGTTCAGCTCTAACCTGAGTCATTGTTAATAACTTATGCTGACCCAGTGACTCTTTTTTAGTTGATTAGCAACCCATTCGTATGTTTGAATAGCAAAATTGTTCAGCCTGTTCAGCTATTGATAGCCTGTTTTCTTTACCCGAGCTATTGAGGGTCTAAGTATCTAGTAGTCAGGTGCTGATGATGTATAGAGCAAATCTTGGCTAACATTTGAACAAGCAAGTACCATGTCAAAGTTATACTGCAACATATAGACAAGAGAGTGAGAGATGTAGTAAGAACTTCAACAACACAGTTTAATGGTAGACTTATAGTTGAGGTAAATAATATATTACTTACTCTTTATTCATAGGAATATATGAAAAAAACTGAGCTAGTAATAATATTAGTCACTTTTCTTACGTGCATAGATTTCACTTTTATTACGTTCTACAATCCTTTATATACAGTAGTTCTGTTAAATAAGGAACATTCCAGAAGGAAAGTCATGTGATCAATAAATATTATCATTATATAACTCTGTTGGCTCTTTTATACTACAGTTGAATTGTGAAACCACGCCATGAATATTTACAGTGCGTTTAAATCCTATATTTACATACCAAGATACATACCAATATAATCTATAGAAACACTAAAATTAATACTACTTGTTTATGTGTATAATACAAAAACAATATATTGTTTTATGACAGTTTCCGGTATTGGCAATAATATGTTATTACATAATTGTTGCAGATGTGCAGAGCATGTACAATGATATATGATCATTAAAGATGTGTGTATCATGGGTATAAATGTATTTTTATAATATATTTTGGATGTTGGAGTCGTTAACATTGAATATTTCACAAAGAATATTTCCATATTTACTATTTACCATTTTTAATATCACCACACGCTCTCAGTATGGATTGCCTTGGAACGGGAGGATTCTCCAATGAACTAGTAATGAGAGTGCCATCAGTGCTGTTTGATGACACCGATGATTCATCTTTCACTTTTTCTAAAAAAAATGATTGGATTTATTTGTGCTTTCAAGCTACATTACTTATGTTTTCTGGTGAAAGTGAAAGCAGAGGAAAGTCTGGAGGTAAATAATGAAAGTGTTCATAAAAGTAAAAACTAATAAACATGCAAAACTTCAGATTATTTTTTTTGATGATGGTTACATCATTTCCATCTTTTCCATACACACCTCGGCCTTTCATCTCCTCACTACCATGTGTATTCTCAGCATATTGCATATCTATTGCAAGGTCATCACAGCTTTTTACTTGAGCCTGCGTGGTTTCAGATTCAGAAACTTTCTGGGTATTACGCGCTTTGTCCCTCATTGCATAAGCATCGGCACTTGCTGTGCATGAGCTGTTAGACTCTGCCTGATTAGTGTCGCTAGCTTTCACAACAGAGTCAGTATTATCCCTAGAAGTGAGAACGTTTGATGGTGAGCTCTCCTCTGCATAATTTGATGAGGTTAACTGAGGAATAGCTACATCCCTAGCTAGGCTAGAAAAATCTTCAGAGGCAATAGTATCAGAATTGTCTAGAGTAACCCCTCCATTTATATCATCCTGATCATGACATCCTTGGACACTCCTGGCTGTTTGGATGTCAACATCCCCCTCCTCTAACTGGTAAATAGCAAACGGATCTGAGAAAGACCGAGTAATGTCTAACTCATCAGAATCAACAGATGACAGCGCATGTGGTGTAGACTCGACTGCTTCAATCTGTATTTTTCCTCGATTTTCAACAGTGTGAGGAGGTAATTCACTGAGATTAACCGCCACCTGAAACGAATTGGCAATACACACTGTCAGCAACAGTCAAATTTCATGTTTGAGATATTTCTTGGCGATCTTATTCCTCTTGCTATAACTACACACAGTGAGCACTGAAGAGAGTACTGGTCAATGAGTGTCAGGTTCATAACTTCCGACTTTTTAGGAAAAAAACAAACTGCTATCACTTCTAGGGCGCTTTCAGATTCCCTACACGTTGTGGGTATGTGTACATGTATATGGCACATGGGTGGCATTTTATTCCAATTGAATACTCCTTACGACTGCAGAAAAAATATGGTAGTTTTTTCACTTGATTAAGGTACAAAATGTTACGTTACAACCAAGTTGCGTAGCCTCATCAGCATGTGGAATGCATTTATCTCTACGGCCAATTATTGAAAAATATAGCTCAAGATATTCATCAATAGTTTAATGTTTATAGGCTATGCTAACTGCTCTGGTGTAACATCAGGGCAAGCCAGGACTTTCTTTTCAAACAAAGCCTCCACATCAAGCATCTTAATAGGTAAATTTCAGTAGTTTGAACATTCTATTTTGTGCTGCATTTAGTTCGATTTAGATGAATTTTTGTTAGCTGTGAAACAAAAAGCTCTCATAACTATGATATTTAGCATTTGTTAGACTCAATGGAGGCTTCACATTAAAGGTTTATGTCAAGTTTTTAAAGATTTTATTACAATGTGAGGATACTGTTCTATCTTGAGATTTCATTTACTGTCTCAAGTGATCTGACTGTCAGGATGTTTAAAGATATTTAAAGGCGAAAAAACTTGATCGCAGTTCAAATGCTCAGAAAGAAAAAACGCACCCAGATTTCCTCAAAATGGCATTAATAGTCGTGCATATTTTTTATATGTGATATGTATACGTTCACACCAGCATTGGGTAATCATACGTTCACACCAGCATTGGGTACTCATACGTTCACACCAGCATTGGGTACTCATATGTTTACACAGCATTTAGAGGAAAACAATGGGACAAATTCTAACCAAAATATCTTTAAATCATTTGAAATATCTATAGCAGTGTACGTATCTGGGACTATACTTGAAGTTTTATTTAAACAATCCTGAGCAAATACAAAATAAAACATATGTCACTATATATAGAGATGTGTAACACTGCAGATTGAATGAACAGCCAATGTCACAACGAGAGGGACAAACATGAAGTGCGACTATTGACGTCATTTTTGAAAAAGTGATTTTCTTCTGAGCATTTTAAATGCGATCAAATTTATCAAGTTATGTTAATTTTAATCTTGAAACATCCTGGCAGTCAGATCACCTAAAACGGTACAGAGAATCTCAAATGATAAAAGATATCTAGACTTTCTAATAAAATATTTTGAAATATGATGCTAGTAAGCGATCAATGAAAGTAATCTAGACTTGCGCACTACGCTTACTGCTTCTAGCGAGCTGCTCTTCCTTGTGTTAGTCTAGCAAAACATTATCGAATTAATTGTTACATGATATACCTTACCCGCCTTAGCTTATTATGGCGTAGACTTATTATGGCAATAACTTACTTAACAAGTTGTATACCATTACTGTTACCAAACTGTAGATTTCACCTTAGTTGGTGGTCTTTAATACTTCTGAAAAACTCAGATTTTGCCCCCAAGTGAACAATAGTCTAGAGACACCTCATTTAATGCTCTAACATAGAATTCAATTCTTTTTTAAAAATTACAGATAAATAATTTATAGATAGGCTAACTTTCAATATTATTTGCGTTCAACAAAGTTTACATAAGTTGGTAAAGCACAATGTTCAAATACTATTTGACTAAGAAAAATGTAACTAGCAGTTGTGACAGAGCTAAAACATAAGTTAATCATGTAAAATGTATCAAATAGTTTGTAGCTCTGAAAGTTTCAAGTTAATTACAAAAGATACATGATCGCTACGTTTTTTGTGGCGTTAAGAAGAAAAGCAACAAATGACAGCCACTGACTTACATTTAAAAAATGTGTCAAAATGTGTAAGAGTTGAGGCTGTTGTGGCTAGACACACGAAATAACGCGTCACATTGACAAATAAATGGACGAGTGCGAATTAGCCTTTACCAGGCGAAGGCCATGACATTCTTGTTAGATTTTTTATTATCATTAGTTGTTATTATTAGCGTTTTTAAGGAAATTTTGTTGTGTAAGTTTTACTGTTGGTTTTGAGAGAGAATAAATTGATTGGTTAAAAAAGGTCAGACTTTACAGAATCCAGCTAGTTTTTTCTGCCTTAACAACAACAACTTAAAAGCATACTATATAAAACATGTAATATAATTATTAGGTTAACAAAACTGTGTTTTGCCAAATAAACAACGACATTGATTCAAATTGTCTTTGTAATTTATTCAAATATCCATTCGCATCTTACTGACACTTAACAATGACTGAACAATGCGTGCAGAGTTATTGAAATTAATAATAAATGCCTGTTCAATAAATCAATAAAGGTCAGTATTACCTGAGGTATTGAAGAAACGGAATTGTTATCCATTTCAGTAGGAAGTGTTTGCACAGAACTATCACCACTAGTGCCACTGCTATACCGTTCTAGATCTCCGCAGGCAGAAAAAGTAGGTTAAGGCCGGTCATACGGAGCAAGTTAAGGCCTGTCATACAGAGTAAGTTAAGGCCTGTCATACAGAGTAAGTTAAGGGCTGTCATACAGAGTAAGTTAAAGCCTGTCATACGGAGCAAGTTAAGGGCTGTCGTACAGAGTAAGTTAAGGCCTGTCATACAGAGTAAGTTAAGGCCTGTCATACAGAGTAAGTTAAAGCCTGTCATACGGAGTAAGTTAAGGCCTGTCATACGGAGCAAGTTAAGGGCTGTCATACAGAGTAAGTTAAAGCCTGTCATACAGAGTAAGTTAAAGCCTGTCATACAGAGTAAGTTAAGGCCGGTCATACAGAGTGAGTTAAAGCCTGTCATACAGAGTAAGTTAAAGCCTGTCATACAGAGTAAGTTAAAGCCTGTCATACAGAGTAAGTTAAGGCCGGTCATACAGAGTGAGTTAAAGCCTGTCATACAGAGTGAGTTAAGGCCTGTCATACAGAGTGAGTTAAGGCCTGTCATACAGAGAGCTAAAAGCTACTAAAACTGATAGTAGCTATTTACTATAAATACTATTTACTGTGTGTGTGAACTTGTAGCTGTTATAGATAGATTTGCTGGAGCTCACCCTATAAAATTTTACTTGCATTCACAAACATGAATTAATGCAATGTCCGTAGTCATGTATTTTAATAGTCATTTTATTGCACTAATGCTTTAAAAAAATTTCGAAAAAGATTAAATGTCCAGTAAACTGATGCAAGTAGAAACAATCACATTAACTATTTGCAACTGTAATTACATCGCCAAGCTACTTCATTCTTTTTGCTGAAATACGATGATCTTAAACATTCCAAGTAGATAAGGAGGTCAGGCTGACAAAGTTGCTCATGCTCACCGCATTGCTGGAGTTTCAGCCGTGTCAGTAAGTTCAACATCACTGTTCCCAGAGGAATCGGAGAGAATATCGGCAGAAGATCTATCTACAGCGTTCTCTACTGCACTGTCTGTGATGGCGCAGCAGCCTACGCCTGTTTCTCCAAGATGGTTCCTATCCATTGAATGCCTGCTCGCTACAGTGCATATAAATATTTATCAGTATCTGCAGAATTAAGCCGTTCTATAAACTTTAAAGTCCAATTATACTGTAGAGTATATTATTGAAGTTTCCAAGGCATTGAAACCCAGAAAGAACGCAAAAGAAACTCTACTTTAAAATATTCTACTGCCCCAATATGATGTTTCCTCTCCATGCTGTTATTACATTGACAATAAATGAATATGTATTCTGTGCTGTAATATCTACGGACAAAATGAAGTAACTTATTAGCTTCCACTTCTTATTTCATTATAATTTATTATTAACACAGAATTCAAATAAACACCTAACTTTACCCGATAATAAGTAACATAAAACTCAAGTAAGCACCAAACTACCACATAATAATTAACATAACACTCAAGTAAACACCAAACTCTACCAGATAATCATTAACATAACATTCAAGTAAACACCACACTACCAGATAACAATTAACATAACATTCAAGTAAACACCAAACTCTACCAGATAATAATTAACACACCTTTCAAGTAGACAAAAACCTGCCAGATTACTTTGCTTACCATCATAAGGAATGATTGTCGGTTTAAACATCAATGTACCACAGATGTGGTCATGTGGCGTTCGACCAATTAATTGACAGCTAACAGTCAGCCTGGAACAAACAGGAAAGCAGTTCATCAAATGACTTACCACGATATCACCTGAAGACTCAATGTACTACAGATGGTGAAAAGATGGCCTAGGAAAGGTTGCTCTCGTAAACCTTTACTAACCTTTGTCTGTTTGCTAACGAATCAAAAGGGATTCTCTAGTTGCCTGGTGAATGGAATTCATACACTGAATGCAATTCAAATATTTAACTACAATTGTGGTTATCTGAACGGACAAACTATAAGTCCGACTGCTCATCAACTGTACCGCCAACATGACATGAGATGAACTGTACTAGCTTTACGCTACAACTAGCATATTTGGATGTTGCTCCTTCTTTTCATGACTGAGAAGACTTGAAAGTCAACGTGTAATAACCCCACACGATGCTAGAAACTAGTTATGCTTGCATCAATGATCAGTAAAGATCTCCTGGAAGTCTCTTGTAAGTAAAAAAATCAGCCATACAGATGACTGGCTTGCTCTGGTCTACACATCAGGATAAGATCCTTGAGGCAGTAATTTTGAATAGTGACTAACATTCTATGTAGATTACCAAGATACTATTCATGTGTTCCAATTAATAGCCGAATTTGTACCATTTGACAATTTATACCATGTGCGCTTTCGTGCTATATCATGTACATAATGCTATATCATGTATATAATGCTATGCATTATATTATAACCAGTGTAAACCAGAGTTTTTCAGTTTAGTAAAAACTAGTGGATAGTCATTTTAGGAAAGCAGATGGCTTGCAAGTCTGGAGGCAAAAAAGAAAACACAAGAATATTGAATGAAAAATTCCGGTTCTCTCTTTTATGATGAGCATCACAGACATTGAAAAGAAACGCATATTCAGCCTTTATGCATATTCTGTTTCAAAAATTAAATCCTTCCGCTATAAAAAAAATTATACAAGACACTCTCTGACCAAAACTGATGCCGGTAAGGATGATGCCGATAGATTTCTCAGGACAATTGCAGTAAATTGTTTAACAAGTTCACAGAAGCATTGTTTTAATATAATAATTTGGTAGAACATTGTGTACTCCAGCCATGTTACATACTAGTTGTATTCAATTTGGCAGGCATTTTTAGTGAACCTACTACTGCCATAAACTAATTTCTTGCTGAACCAACATTGGATAGCCCACCTGCTCCATCATCGAATCAGTTATTGGAAAATCACTGCAACTTTAGAAGCAGGTTAGAGAGATGTTTTGAAATCCTCTACTATGTTGCATGGGACTGTCAACTGTAAAGCTACATTTAAGTTAATTAATGTTTCTAAATGCTCTATTGAGCTAGATGGAGTTGTCATTTAGGAAACTACTGTAAAACCTATATTATAACACCACATTGATTTAAACGGCACCTCTAATAGAAGCCAATATAAAAGGGTTGAAAAATACAACGTAACCGTCTATTTGAACATCACTTCTAATAAAATGCCACTGTAGTGGAAGGGTTGAAAAATAGAGCGACATAGCATTCAAATAGAGGTATTACGGTATATTCATTTGAATATCATCATTTTTTTTAAATGCTCTACGGAGTTGGACAGTATTCAAATGCTATTTGACTGTAATCCAATTTGAAGAGAAATTTATATTTTTAACAGTAATAGTCTATTTCAAATACATGTACTACAAGAATGTACCTCATTGTGCCACCTTGGCTCAGTTGTATTGTCGCAAACAGATGTCCTAAAATCCTTGTAGTGGTAAGAGAGAGCAGGTTGAGACCTATCCTGTCCTGGCTCTACTCGTATTTTTACATAAGGGTCAGGATTGAAGAACATGCCCTTTCTCACATGAGTAGCCTCAATGTCTGCATACAATGGATCTTAGAGATTATGCATGATCTTGACAAAGTGTATTTTATGCCTTCAAACATGTTATCACTACGCTAGTGAAAACATTTTAAATGCTGAAGAACAACACCTGATAAACAAACAGTCCAATGACAGCAGTCAGAAAGTGACCACAACGACTTGACTCGTGAGTAACATTATGACACTACATGTAAGCAAGCAGACAGCCTAGCAACAGTTAGCCTACCTTCGATTGCTAGATGCACTATTTCTGCCTCACTGTCCATGGATGTCTGACGCCATAGACCACTCTACAACAAAATTGTATGTAGCAACCTTGAAGGTGCTGGGTACATCCTCTTATCGCTATAGTGAGATCTCAACAATAGGTTAATGTAAACAGAAAACTTATCTCTTACACCAGAAGAAGAGGCCAAAGAATTCCTGACAAGAATTGGCTCTGTAACAGCTCTCAGATTCCCAGTGTTACCATGGTAATACCGAAAACATATTCTTGTTTCAGCTAGGAGATATAACACGAACGGAGTAAAATACTTAGTATCTATGTAATCTAGTGGTATAATGTAAAAGAAATCTACGTAATATTAAAAAATTAATTTGTGTACATAAAGATAAATATTTTATTCATGTTATGCTGAAGATCTATCTGTATTTTTAAAACAATTGTGTCAGATTGTGCACAAGTTTGAAGAAAGCATAGGAGTAGGAAGCGGACTGAATATGAACATACGTTCTGTGAAGACGGAGGCTATTCTATTAAAAGGCCAGACAAGATCTCCTTTTTTGCTGCCACTCACGCCACGATTCCTGTAGTCAAGCCATTTTCCAGGATGAGCTTGATCTAAATATAACAGAGGATATGCCAGTTTAACTGTGGATAAATGTTAGATGCATTTTATCATGAGTGGAAGGTTGCTGACATCAATTCCTAAATGCTCAGGCTGCAATAACCTTCATAGCTTGGTCCTTTAAATTTAGATACATTGCTAGGTACTCGACAAAGACCATTTTAAAACACTCTGTTACAGAAAATATGACTATGACCTACAGATAAGCGTTCAGGAAACATAATAGCAAAAGCTCAAGCTTCTGTAACCTCTTTCCAACCAGCAACATCAACCAGACATTAGTAGCCTAAAAACATTACTCTACGTGAATCGAACAACATTGACGGTCAAAACTATAGAATATAGATAAACAGTTTTTTTTCGATCTATCATGCATGAGCGCGTCTGTTTTTCAAGAGAAGACATTACATTCACAAATTGACTTCTTTTTACAATCCCCTACCTTTCCGAGAAAGTGTACTAACCTACATAAAAGTATAACTATAAAATCATAATAATAACCAAAATCCTAATGGTATAACATGCTCACATAAAAATAATGCTTTAATGCTTTATGTCATGATGTATAACTTCTACAAAAATTCTTACTGGTTTTGTAAAGACCAATCCAGTCTTTGGCAGAAACGTTCGCTTTAATGTCCCAATAAATGGTTAGACTAGCTTCCTCATCATTTATATCAACTTCTGTTTTATTAACCAATAGCTTCGATTCTGAATGATATGGATTCGTGGCTAGGTTTGTATCAGAGTGCCACCTCGCATTGTTTGTCATCGAGTTATTTGCAGTTATCTGTCGGTAGCCAATCAAATTAACAGCATCGTCTTTCGAGCTACCATAGTTCTCAGTTGAGAGGAGCATGGGACGACTCATTGAGGGTTCACATGATGTAGATTGAGGTCTGGCATTATGACCGCTCGTTGTTGGCAGATTTTCCAATGAAGAAGATTTCTGATGATGTACTTTAATTATAACAGCTGCCATCAGGACTTCTGAATTTAATCAGCAAGTTGGAGTCTTCCCTCTAGACTGCTACACACTTAAAAAAGAATGAATATATGAAAATATCCACTAACCATATAAAACAAAAACACACCTGTTCAATGTGTAGAAACATATGTAATAGTAACCATTCATAAGCAGTTACAAGACTGTAGATAACGATTGCAGAAATGTTTATGCAGAGAACTATGAAGGATACAAAAACATATTTTCAGCATTTACTAAACAACATTACAATAAAGATTTCAATCATGTTCATATTAATCTGAATTTGACTAGCTTATGTTTCGTAGTCTCGTAAACATGTTTACAAAGAGATAAGCACCGCTTCCTCCAACATAAATGTATTTGTGCAATTATTCAAGTTCATAGAATTGTTCAGGACATGTTTCGTGTATGCCATGGCAACCAAAGCTTTGGTAGTGTATTACTGCAAACATCAAGATAGCTTTTTAAAAGTATTAAAATATATTTTTGCTGAGGCGTAGCTGTAGTGAAATCTAATGCTGAGTGTTACATATGCATGTCTTTCTACATGCTCGGCTGCATTGTATAAGCTTAGGCTCCAAACCCCAGATTAGCCTTGCGAAAGTAATGCATTGATTGTGATAGTTTTTAGGAAATCAAATTAAAAATGTTGAATTCTGTTGATAGTAAAAAAGAGATAATTTGCTCTAGCTATAGCCTTAAATGATATAAAGAAAGATTTGTTGCATAGACAGTAAAGTAAATACTGTGTCCAGATCAAACTATCGATTCTCCCGCGTGCATTTTATAAGGTGTCAGGTATAATCTTTTAAAGGTTGACTTGCAACAAAATTCACATTATTGGAAAGTTTCCTATGTATTTGATAGTCTTGTACAATGCTTGGTATATTTAACATGAATTTAAGAGCAGTGATAAGTTTGTCAGATAGTGTTCCCCAAAGTCCATAGCAGAGATTGAGAACCCAAAGGGCAAGAGCGCTTAATAATATGCTTGCTGAAAGGTCATTAAGACAGCAGAAAAAACCTACTGACTGTTGTTCAAGCTTCAAAACAGCCTCAAAAGCTGGTGGTAAGATTGATGTATATAAAGGTAACCAATTTTAATTAGTGTTAATTCACCTGCTACATAGGATTTCAGACATATTGTCGGTTGTCTAGTGGTGCCATGTCTCCAAAACTATACAATTCTGAGTTTTGGCAGGTTAAGTTGGGTAAAAAATCGATTTATCAATACATTTTTTGCACCATAAGAATGTATTTGCTTTAGACAAATATCCTCAAATAATTTGTTCAGTTGAAGCATTTCCATAAAGCCATTAAATAGCTAATAGTTTTGAAGGCACTACTTATTAGATGACATTTTAATTTGTGGTTCTACCCATTACAGCATCGTGTAAAACACCACAGGTTTTAAAGAGAATAGAAATCACTGAGATGGCGCTGTGGAGAAACAAATGCGTATTAGGTGTTATAAAAAGTAAAACTCTCAGACAGTTTTAGCAGCCCACTGAACAACATGGCTGGCAAGAGCAAGGCAATAGGAAAAGTAAAAAAACTAAGGCAGTAAAAAAATGTAGGCCTTGTGGTGCATTTTTTAAGTTATTCTGCAAACCACTGCACCAACTATTTTCCCTGCACTGACTACAAGTGCGGAGCCAAGGAGCACTGGACAAAGGAGTGCAAAAAAGACCGCAAGTAACTACAGTAAAGTAGAGCCCACAATATCGGAGTGTGAAGCAAGTGAAGCATCTTTCTCTCCTGCAAAACCAAGGAAATGGGTTCTAGCTGTAGTTTTGAAGTCAGATTCAAGTGTAAAAGTTTTGGCCAGACGGAATAGCTACTAATGCAGGATAAGATTGTGAGGCAACCAGAGGCCAATAAGATTAAGTCATCTCTCCTCAACATGAGGTCTGATTTTATGTTGTTAAGTGAGTTGTTGGTGATAGGGTAATACATATCAATAACAGAGAGTGAGAGGCCAGGGCTGGTAGAGAAAGATGCTGACCGGGCTTAAGGAAGAACATAGTAACCTTGACGTACTTAGCAACCAGGCCCGTATTCCCTGGGGCGACTGGCCGGCTGAGCCACCCCAACTTTTTAAGAAATTTTGGCGGCTAAGTACAGTCAAACTCGAATAACTCGCTCTCGGATAAAATGTAAAATTTTATCACGAACACTTGGTTAACTCGAACGGATTTGTTTGGTTCGTTTTCACGCAATGATAAATTGCTTTAGATAACTCGACCTCAACATCATTAACTGGAACAGTTATTTGCCCAACGACTACGGGAACCGTTTTTATCGCTGTATAATATCACTTTATTCCATGCGATAGAGATAAACGTTAGCTTTTAATAGTTTTTGGGCGTCATTATTATCATCGACAATATATTCTTCTTAACGACTTTATAAAGGTTTGCAAAAGGCCAAGTTTTAACAAACATCCGCTTGGCAATGGCCCAACGAAAGCGTAGAAACCTTCGGATGAACTTGAAATAAAATCGGCAAAATTGATCTTTGTTGATGTTGAAATGCTTAAAAGAAAAAGATATATTTCTCTTTTGAGCATTTCTTTTAACTGCAATCAAGTTTAGCTTATTTTAATCTGAAAATGTCCTGGCAGTCACATCACCGAAAACAAACAAATCTCAAATAATAGAAAAAATGTTTATACTTTCTGGTAAAAATTTTTAAAACTTCACATGAGATGCCCGGTTGAGGCCCTAAATGAAAGAAACCTGTTGGGGCTAACACCGCCATACATTACATAACTAGTTGCCTAACATTAGCCGCCCCAACTTGCAACTAGGGAATACAGGACTGTTAGCAACGGCCATTGATGCTGCAGCTAATGGCAATACCCGATAAAGCGGAGTTGCAACTAATAGCGTCAAAGGGAAAAACAAGGCCAGCAATTTCCACTGACCAGTGCATCCTAAAATCGTTGATAAATCTGTCAAACATTGGCCAAATTCTTTCAGCATAAAATGTCACAGCCACCACAATAGGCTGTCTTAGATCAGAGAACTTTTATTTCTTCTACGATTATTAAGTTTATGCTAGTTGGAGCTCCGGTTGGTACAATTGGAACTGCATATTCAAATAACTGAATAACATGGAACTTCTATCTAAAGTAACCACACTACCTGAGGTGTCACGCAAGAGCTATCATGTGTAACCCAGTGCTGCTATAATTTGTTTATACTATACATGTTTATATTGAAGCAAAAAAAATGGTGTGATCCCGATCATTGTACACATTGACTGCAGCCTCTTGATGTTGCTGTTTAATTTCATTTCCAATGTGCGCTTTTGATGATTGTAACGGCTGCTAACTATGTGATCCTGGCAGGACTCTAGCAGTATAACACTCGACTGAGCTGACTAGCAGTGCATTTTCAGTAGTAGTTACACCAAAAAAATTGCATCTGAATTTTATACTCCCAAATTTTTCAGTTAAATAGAAATAGTTACTAACAATGTGATTTGGTTAGCAGCTCAATTAGTGATTGGCCCTTACCAAACAGTTTGCTCCAAAGAAACAGCTTAAATATTATGCGGGATTAGTACTTGATTGTAGTAGAGAGTGAGACAAGAGTGAAAAATTTTAAGGAGAAAGCTAACAGCCACCAGTCTACCTAGTCACCTTTATGACAGTCTTAGTCACCAGATGGTCCAAAGTAGATGACCAATTCCCCTAGTCACTTGGACTAGGGGACTAGTCCCTAGTCATTTTGGATGTATAGCTTGTTGACCGAGCTGATGGTGTTACGAAGAATCTCATTTAGCGGGTGGTACTTTTAAACCTACTTATTATGAATATTAGCAGTTTTAGAAAAATTTGCTATGTTACTCTCAAGAAAGTGTACAAAATGTTTTTACTGCAAGTATATTGTTCATGGTGCTTTATTATTAGTCATTTTTATTTATCACACAGCTAGAACGGAGGGTGATCTTTCCCGTTATCTGATTATCGTGGTGAGCTATTTAATCCAAAGTAAACAAGTTATTTTTCTTTTAAAAAATTAGCATACCAACAAAAAACTTTTCTTAAATAGAAATTAAAAAATATGATACAGCCTAACGGACTCAGCCACTCTAATTTTTGGCGCAATTACAATGATTTTTCAGCAACTACATCAAAGTTTTGTATGTAGCCCACAACATTGAATGGTAGAAAGGGAGCTATGAGTCCATGAGCCTGCTACATTAAAAACTAAATATAAACATAAACTTGACTAAACCAGTTTGTTGTTCCTCCATACATAAGGTACATAAGGCTACATAAGGGTACATAAGGCTACATAAGGGAAAGTCATCACTTTATTACTAGCGTGCTAGTTTGCTAATAGCGTTCATCAATTGAGTCACTTTTTATTATAGGTATACCATTATTTTAATGCTTCAAAACAATATTAATATAATAACACAATTATATCAGGTTGAACATAGACTGGAATAGATGGTGATATGGTTGGATTTTAATGCCTATGTAATTTCATTTTATCATTCATTTCACCAATGTTGTCATTTGATTCAAATTCAGTTGTGGAGTGTGTGCACCTTTGTTTTAGGATTTGTGAAAATCACTCTAGGTCAGTCAGAGACTTGTGATCATCAATAGGCTTGTGCTCCAGACTTATCACTTTATGTATTTTGATGCCCCTTTTATCATAAACTAGCACAGCGCTAATGCCGATGATGTGCAGGAAAATATCCAAACAAAATTAATATATATTAATTATAATAAATGAAATAATTGCGGCTTAGCAGCATTATGCATTTCATGTGCACAACAAGAGAACAGACAATCTAAAAGAGCAAACAGTCATCTAGGAGTATGCACAAGGGCATGCAAGAAGGGCTGCAAAGATTGCTTCCTACCAATAAGTGAGTGAGAAGTCTTGGTGTAATAAATAATCCAAATTAGGGTTAAGTAAAGGTAGCCTTGCAGTGCAATAAAACTAAATAACGCATCATGCATGATATACTTTCTTGATATTTTCATTATACCTATACAACATATCCATAAACATGCATAACTGCCACAGAAAACAATGTTTCTGTGCAACTGGTTCCAACAACATTCTCCACACTCGAAAAAAGATGAAATTAACAGCAAGTTTTCTTATTACTATTCTTAATTGCTGCTGTTATAATTTCTCCGCAAAACCAATATTTGGTACAAAAAAATTTCTCAAGAATTTAGGACAGCTTGTAACATTTCTTTTGCAGTAACTGCATTTATATCGATAGCATTGACTACGGTTTTGAACCTCCGTCTGTATAAAACAGTCTAAAATGCATCTGAGGTGTTATTTAAGACTGGCTTCAAATATTTTCGCGAGCATGATCAGTCTCTCCTTTCTCTGTGGCCGTACCAATATCTTTTGAGAAATCTCCCCTCTGCGTAGTGGCCTTCGCATAAACAAGATTGTCGATAGTTGCTTATTCAATGTGTGAACATGTAGTAAACAGCGTTGAGAAACTGTCTGAGCTTCTTAGTAGAATAAATATTTCAATAACCAGATTGTTGCAATGTTAAAAAGATAACCTACGAAACGAGTCGTGAAAATCCGTCCATTTTACGATTCAAAGCTGCACGAATGCATAACGACAGTAGTGCGAGCATAAGACGTTTGCAAAGTTGGTACATTTGTCAATGGGCTTACTGCAACTATAATAGTTTATAGTACAACTATCATGAACTATCTCGCGTTAATAAATTTGGTATTTAATACGCATTTGCGATGGTATTACAAAGTCAGAGAAAAGAACAAGTGAGGTATATCTAATAAAATGCAACATCAAACCTGAAAACTATCTATGAAGTTGGTTTTGTAACCAAAGTCTATCATATTTAGCTGTTGTAAGAGTGGCAACATCAATTATAGCAGTTATAATTGTTCTTTTTTATCAAACCATGAACTATATCAACAGGAAATTAACTTATAATCTAGTATGGCAGAGCGCTTCGTGTTTTAGTTCTCAAAGCATCACAGACGGCTAATAGTTCGTACTGAAACTGGAACGAACCGCCATGCCGAGCTTATCTTTAGCTTCCTTCGAACGCTCGGAGACTATTGAATGAAAGTCTTGCTCGACTAGCTAATCGTGGGTCTAAAAATGAGAAAGGCGACAACTTTTAACGAATTTATGAATAATTATTGCTTTTGAGTGTAAATGTATTACAAGATGAAGTCGGAGGCTCTTCTTATTGACATTGGCGGTGATGCTGCTTTACGATGCGTTAAAATAACTAGGAATTGATTCGTTTGAATTTTTTTG
Organism: Watersipora subatra; assembly: GCF_963576615.1. Classification (NCBI taxonomy): domain Eukaryota; kingdom Metazoa; phylum Bryozoa; class Gymnolaemata; order Cheilostomatida; family Watersiporidae; genus Watersipora; species Watersipora subatra. The sequence goes on from NW_027045378.1 coordinate 19,376, forward strand.
TAAGAAAAAATAACAATTGAAAAGTTAGAAAGTAATTACAAATTATATATCTTTGTAAATTTTTCTTACATTAGTTCAACCAATGATATACAGCCCCACAGGCTGTATATCATTGGTTCAACATATGTACATTGGAATCAAGCTTAAAAAACAAAATATCTGAATATGCTCTGGTGTTTGTTGATTAAAATTTAGCATTGAGGTAGATTATTTAATAGAATCTAGCATGAGCAAAATTCTGGCTAAAGCATGGATGATTTCAAGTTACCATGTAAAAGTAAAACTAATCATAGAAATAGCCGTTTGTCTATTAACCAAAATGCATTTCACTCTAGCAAAGCAAGCAGTTTTTGTTGCTTCTTTCAGCGTATTCTTGAAAGCAAGACTCTTTATATACTGATACCAATGACATATGCCCCCTAGCCTGGGGGCATATGTCATTGGTATCTGGCTCTTGTGGGGGATTGGGAGAGAGGGGGTAGCCTGGGCATGGATCTCTCCCAATCCCCACAAGAGCCATGCCCAGGCTACCCCCCATATCTATGGGGAGTGGTTATATATCATTGCTGATACACATTATTTTCTAAGTGGCTGAAAGCTCTGAAATCTTAGTCAGTTGTGGCTAGATTATACTTTATCAGTAGGCCTAAATATTACATATTTGCAGACAAAGTGACTCAAATACAAATATACTAGAGCTTTTGAGGATCTTGTATCTTACGTGAATTCAGTAAAGATTTGACTTATTGCATATCTTCTCAAAATTTATCTTGCAGTATGGAAATTTTTTATTTTGCTGTCAATAGCAAATTAGACAGAAGCTCTTGAAAGGGTATGATATTTTCAACCTATCTCTGAAATTACCTTAATACATTAGATGACCCATAGAAAACTGAGTGATGTCGGTGTGTGAAATTTTAATGCCATTACTTTGGCATTAAAATAATACTTACCATTATTTTTAGAAGAAGGTGAAAGACAGTTTTGCAAAATACTAATGAGGAAGCAGATTACTTTAAACGGAGCAGTGGAGCTCAACACTAAATTAGTGAAGTGTGAGTGGTTATAGGTGTGAAGTATCTCTGCGTATTCTGTAAAATGGAACGTGAGATACTTTCCAAACAGTGCACATTTTACATATAGTCTTGGCTCATGTTCTGATCACTAAGTGTGTAAAAACTCACTAGAGTGTTTTTGTAGGGAGTGAATGCTCTCGACACAGCGAGAAAACTCTCCTGTTAAATATACATAACATTTGATCTAATTCAACATGCCTGCATTGTGAAGCGTGCAAACGTCTGGCTCATTGCTTTATGCCATACTTCCAAACGATACCTGGGTGGTATGGTTTGCTAAAGAAATATGTTTTTACCCTAACAGCCTTACAAGGTAATGATTTTTTATCGTCACGGTCACACCTATGGCAGTTATTTCGGAGCTCAAGATGTAAATGTAAAAACTGAAATTAGTAAAATAAAGTTGAGATTAATATTATACAAACAAGATGTCACTTTAACCACATTTACATATTTAAAAAATTAATCTTCTTCAATAAGTTTATTTTTTGAATAAGATTATTTGATAAAAAAATTAAAGATTTAAGTTAGTAAAGAGTCTTCCAGGTGTAGTAATTGGATTCCTGTTCATAGATAGACATGATGTCTTCCAGGTGTAGTAATTGGATTTCTGTTCATAGATAGAAATGATGTTCAAAACGCATCTGGCATTGAAAGATATTTCTTACATTATCAAATCAAAACTACCTTATTTGGTGATGCAAGAGTACAAGTTTAGTTGCAGTTTGTTTCAAGTGTATTATTAACGTTAGTTAGCAAATGCAAACTGGCACCTGCGACTGGTATTATTTCAATGATAGTTCTTAAAACTCGCTCAAAATTCATGACTCAGTCGCAATGCAAAATTAGAAAGTGGAGTCAGTTATTTGGTATCACTAAAAAAATGCCAAGTAAATTGTTTGTTTATTAATATTTAAAATGTTTAGTTACAAAAGCCTTTGGAAAGCGTTGACTGCTGCTAACAGCTTGATAATGGCGTTCCCTTAATAATAACCTTTAACTCAAAGTTCTTTAGATGAGAAGTCATTGAGAAACATATTAGTTTTCTCAAACTGACCAACTGGAAAAAAAGGGAATACTATAACATGCTCCACCCACACAGTACCAACTCATTATCAATGTTTAACTGTAGAGTAAGTAAGCAAGTATCACAGAGGGCTTCAAAGACCACATGGTAGACTACATTATGAGGTTTTTTATTACTTCGCAATACTACCTTCAGAACTGTTATCTTGCAATACTACCTTAATAACTGTTACTTTGCAATACTACCTTCATAACTGTTACTTTACAATGCTACCTTCATAACTGTTACATTGCAATGCAACCTTCATCACTGTTACTTCGCAATACTACCATCATAACTGTTACTTTGCAATACTACCTTCAGAACTGTTACTTTGCAATGCTACCTTCATAACTGTTACTTCGCAATACTACCTTCAGGACTGTTACTTTGCCTTTAAAAGTATCATTTTGATGTGTTTCCTTCCTTAAGGTGAATTATCATATCTATAAATGCATGCTTTTATTGGACCGAGGATGCAAACGCATGCAGCTCAACAATGAAACACTCAACTATTGATGTTATTGTATAGTTTTAATAAAATTAGACTAGCTGTGAGCCAATGTTGTTATGATAAACATATGTAGGTACCTTACAAAATTAGAGCAAAGTAAAAGGATTCGTGTTGATACATATGACAGCTCCATTACTCTTAAAGTTAATTTATTTGTGAGATAATTTCAACGAACAAGATTGAATACAATAAAGCCTATTGCACCAAAAATAAATGCGCATTTCGAAAATCTACGGCCAGTTTAAACAGACAAAGTGTTTAAAAGGTTAAAATAAATATCGACGAGAAGAGAAGAATAATTGCATCGATGGATATGATGTAACATCATGATGATCTTTGACAAGAAAGAGTTTATAGTCGGATGTGTACTAGGAATATAGACACACGCAAAGTACATGGGTCAAACAATTTGAACATTGATTTAAAAAAGGAATGTATAAGATAATTTTCCTGCATAGTCATCAACCGAAAAGAAAACAAAAATAGCTACATAAATACAGACAAGAAATATGAGAATATGGAGAATGAATCTGCGCTTTGGCTATGAACTGTATAGTTTATGTGGGTCCATCCACCAGATCCTTATCGTGCAATCACTGAAAGAGCATGAACCATGTCTGTTATACATGCTAAATCGTGGCGCATGAAAAGTTCTTGGACAAAGAACAAGATATGTTGGTACAACCAACCAAAGTTATCAACTTCTCCATTTGGCATATTTACACAATTCACACAATGATGCTATTGAATAACTATAAAAGAAACTGTCAGCCCAATATATTGCATTTATTTAAGATTTTGTTTGACGTATCAACAACGTTGGATGCTTAAGGAGTTCTAGTCGCGTTAAAAATATCAATAGGTTTTGCTCCCAATTGACAAAGTAGCATCGCAATCATTTGACCGCTATACAATTTGTAAAACGTCACTTTTGAGGCATCTGTATTGCCACACCGATCGACTAGGTAAGTAGTCACACAGTCAGTACAAAAATCATTAGTATTGCTTAAGCGAACGGTTCTCAGTAAATCAGGCAACAAGACGCTATGCGACTACTTGTGCTTACTCATGATTTATCATTAAAAATGGGTATAAGATTTTGTGATTATACTCGAATACATACAGTAATCAGTGAATTAATTGGATTTAAGGAAAAGCCAGTAAATCTATACTATTTGGCTAATTGGCCAAGTGTCTCATTAGAACACATGGCTGACAGACGTAACATTAAATTTACAATAAGCTTACTTAATTTGTATATTGAACAATTACCTACCTCTGGTGACAGTAAGTACTATATACTAGTTAGTAGATATAGTGAACAGTTACCTACCTCTGGTGACAGTAAGTACTATATACTAGCTAGTAGATATAGTGAACAATTACCTACCTCTGGTGACAGTAAGTACTATATACTAGTTAGTAGATATAGTGAACAGTTACCTACCTCTGGTGACAGTAAGTACTATATACTAGCTAGTAGATATAGTGAACAATTACCTACCTTTGGTGACGGTAAGTACTATTTACTAGCTAGTAGATATACTGAAAAGTATCCTGCCTCTAATGGCAGTAAGTACGATATACTAGCTAGTAGATATATTGAACAATTACCTACCTCTAGTGACAGTAAGTACTATATACTACTTTACCTAGAGGCAGTAAAGAGATTGCTGCGGTTGGTAGCCATAGAGTTGACGGCTAATGAATGAGCACGCACTTCATCTAGCTGCTGGCAAGTCTCGTTTGACCGAATCTTCGCAGTACCAGAGCGACAGCAGCTTAGCAATATGTCATTATCTGGTAGCATGCACATGTCGGTGATCCAGTCCTTATGGGCGCCATTAACTGACTGAAAACAATGCAAGTTGAGGAATGAGGAACCAGGAGTTTGTTTGAAATTGACATTCAACTTAAGCGGAAAGGAGCGGCGTGAACAGCATTAAAGATGGTAAAGATTAAACACTGGCAAATCAACTTGTCCCTTTTGAATGAGTCAACAATGCAATCCTGCAATATGAAACTTTTAATCATAAACGAGTCTCTGTATTGTAACAAACCTACAAGACATTTGCAAATATTGGTGAGAGACACAGCATAATGTCTTGCGTATGACAGGTTGATCTGGTGAGACTGAACCAGATGGGCTCAACAATGCAGCAATGACTAGGTCTGACATATTTTATATTGACTCTGATCTCTAGGCCATCAAGTAGGATCACAATTGGATTGAGTGATTACCAGGAAAACCGATATACTGATATCAATCATTCACTCCATCTCAAATATTACTTCTAATAAAAAATATTTATTACAAAGTGGTGATCTTGATTGGTGACCATTACCGGAAATAACTATCACCTTTATTTTGCTATTAAATAGAGCAACACCTGGTATTGTAAAAACACCAATTTTACCTGTGGTTGAGAAGAGGGTTCACTGAGGTTCCATTTTTTGATACACATATCCCGAGAACCACTAAAAAGGATGTCCTGACGATGCGCGAGACATTGAACACCATCATAGTGAGGAGGGTCCATAGTAAATTTGGCCTGAAATGGATAATTTGAAATTTGTTCATTGGAAATATCAAATCCCTTAATTAGATGATCCTTGGAGCCAGTTAAGAGTTGTTCTTTCCCTCTTGAGTCGTTGTATAAACTAAGGCAAATAATCGGTGCTTGGTGGCCGCTAGCAACCTGTCCGACTGCCGATAGCCTGTAAACGTACAATATTTTACAGATCACCAGCCTTCACAGATTAAATGAATATAGCAATTAGTCATCAAAAAGGTGCAGAAGCTAAATTGCTAGATTTAGTTGTAAGTGCTGTTAACAATATATATATGGTTAAATGATGTTGTGCATGCAAGCGGACAACCAATGAAAAATAACTGTCAGTTGCAAAATGCCACACAGGGTAGATCAAATACACATTAGGAGTGACCCTTGGACTTATACAAAGAAAAAAGATTAGGTTTGTGCGCATAAACCACTGATAGAAGAAAGGTTATAGTTGTGTACATAAACAACCTATAGAAGAAAGGTTATAGTTGTGTACATAAACCACCTATAGATGAATGGTTATAGATGTGTACATAAACCAACTATGGAAGGTTATAGTTGTGTACATAAATCACCTATAGAAGAGAGTTACAACTGTGGTGGATTTTCTAAGATTCATACACCAACCTCTAATAATAGTAAGTACTATATACTAGCTAGTAGATATATGGATAAGTATCCTACCTCTAATGGCAGAAAGTACAATATACTAGCTTGTAGATATATGGAGAAGTACACTACTTCTAATGGCAGTAAGTACAATATACTAGCTAGTAGATATATGGAGAAATATCCTACCTCTAATGACAGTAAGTACAATATACTAGCTAGTAAATATATCGAGAAGTATCCTACCTCTAATGACAGTAAGTACAATATACTAGCTAGTAGATATATCGAGAAGTATCCTACCTCTAATGACAGTAAGTACAATATACTAGCTAGTAGATATATCGAGAAGTATCCTACCTCTAATGACAGTAAGTACAATATACTAGCTAGTAGATATATCGAGAAGTATCCTACCTCTAATGACAGTAAGTACAATATACTAACTAGTAGATATATCGAGAAGTATCCCACCTCTAATGACAGTAAGTACAATATACTAGCTAGTAGATATATCGAGAAGTATCCTACCTCTAATGACAGTAAGTACAATATACTAGCTAGTAGATATATCGAGAAGTATCCCACCTTGGATGTGCTATAAAAAACTTTTCATATTTTTTATTATTTTACCTATCTATAATTTTGCTTGTTACATTTGCATTAGACCCTTGCCATACGAAATCAATTTGTTCCGGTGTTGGCATCGTAACATAAAAATGTCGTATAGAGGGGTGTAGAAGCCCATCATGATTATTTAATACAAACACCCCTTGGTGAAAATCATCAAACTTTTATATTTTCGTACTGACAGATTGATCTGGTGAGACTGAACCAGATAGGCCCAACAATGCAGCAATGACTAGGTCTGACGTATTTTATAACGACTCTGATCTCTAGGCCATCAAGTGGGATCACGATTGGATTGAGTAATTACCAGGAAAAACTGAAATACTGAAATCGATCATTCACTCCATCTCAAATTTTATGTGATGTACAACACTAAAAATTAATGACAAAATATTATGTTAACCTTGGTAACTACAGTTACTAATACTAATATTTTTAAAGTGCTTTTAACAGAAATAGCTGTCAATGAGAGTGTGTGCCTCAGAATTCTCTAATTTTCGTAATCTTCAATTTTTTTAACTGGAAAATTCTCAAACTATAATATACACAAATATTTACAAGGAAATTGAAGACAAGCCGGCATCCAAACTAAATCCATCATTATCAGAGGGATTCTTAGCAACAACATTACATTTATGGACAACATACAAACTAACAAATGTAGATTTTTATTCTAGGGATCGTAACTGAAAAAAACGCATCAACTTACGTATTGAGGTCCCAGAGCCGAACGGTGGTTCCAGTAGTTGTGTATAGTTTATGTCCATCTCTGCTGACTTGGATATCAAATATCTGCTGCTCTCCCTGTTGGAGAATACCCTGACTGCTCGACGCTGGCTCCACAAGGATACTGTCATGCACTAGACCAGAGGAACTGCAACATAAGATATAAAACCTCACATTGTGTCCATCTCTGTTGGCACAGTATTCATTATAATAGGAACTAACCGTTATGATAGGAACTAACGGTTATGATAGGAACTAACCGTTATGATAGAAACTAACCGGTTTGATTGGAACTAACCGTGAGAATAGGAACTAACTGTTATGATAGGAACTAACCGTTACGATAGGAACTAACCGTTACGATGGGAACTAACCGTTACGATAGGAACTAACCGTTACGATTGGAACTAACCGTTACGATTGGAACTAACCTTTACGATGGGAACTAACCGTTACGATAGGAACTAACAGTTATTATAGGAACTACCCATTATGATAGGAACTAACCGTAAGGATAAGAACTAACCGTTATGATAGAAACTAACCATTACGATAGGAACTAACCGTTATGATAAGAACTAACCGTAATGATAGGAACTAACCATTATGGTAAGAACTAACCGTAACGATAGGAACTAACCGTTATGATAGGCACTAACCGTAAGGATAGAAACTAACCATAAGGATAGGAATTAACCGTTTTGATAGGAACTAACCGTAAGGATAGGAACTAACCGTTATCATAAGAACTAACCGCAAGGATAGGAACTAACCGTTACGATAGGAACTAACCGTTACGATAGGAACTAACCGTTGTGATAGGAACTAACGGTTATGATAGGAACTAACCGTTTTGATAGGAACTAACCGTAAGAATAGGAACTAACTGTTACGATAGGAACTAACCATTACGATAGGAACTAACCGTTATGATGAGAACTAACCGTAACGATAGGAACTAACCGTTATGATAGGCACTAACCGTAAGGATAGGAACTAACCGTAAGGATAGGAATTAACCGTTTTGATAGGAACTAACCGTAAGGATAGGAACTAACCGTTATCATAAGAACTAGCCGCAAGGATAGGAACTAACCGTTACGATAGGAACTAACCGTTATGATAGGAACTAACGGTTATGATAGGAACTAACCGTTTTGATAGGAACTAACCGTAAGAATAGGAACTAACCGTTACGATAGGAACTAACCGTTACGATGGGAACTAACCGTTACGATAGGAACTAACCGTTACGATAGGAACTAACCGTTACGATTGGAAATAACAGTTATTATAGGAACTACCCATTATGATAGGAACTAACCGTAAGGATAAGAACTAACCGTTATGATAGAAACTAACCAATACGATAGGAACTAACCGTTATGGTAAGAACTAACTGTTATGATGAATACTAACAGTTATTATAGGAACTAACCGTTATGATAGGAACTAACCGTAAGGATAAGAACTAACCGTTACGATAGGAACTAACCGTTACGATAAGAACTAACCGTTACGATAGGAACTAACCGTTACGATAGGAACTAACCATTACGATAGCAACTAAACGTTATGATAGGAACTAACCGTAAGGATAGGAACTAACCGTTATGATAGGCACTAAACATTATGATAGGAACTAACCGTTATGATAAGAACTAACCGTAAGGATAGGAACTAACCGTTATGGTAAGAACTAACTGTTATAGTAAAAACTAACAGTTATTATAGGAACTAACCGTTACAATAGGAACTAATCAATACGATAAGAACTAGCCGTTACGATAGGAACTAACCGTTACGATAGGAACTAACCAATACGATAAGAACTAGCCGTTACGATAGGAACTAACCGTAACGATAAGAACTAACCGTTACGATAGGAACTAACCATTACGATAGCAACTAAACGTTATGATAGGAACTAACCGTAACGATAGGAACTAATCGTTATGATAGGCACTAACCGTAAGGATAGGAACTAACCGTAAGGATAGGAATTAACCGTTTTGATAGGAACTAACCGTAAGGATAGGAACTAACCGTTATCATAAGAACTAACCGCAAGGATAGGAACTAACCGTTACGATAGGAACTAACCGTTATGATAGGAACTAACGGTTATGATAGGAACTAACCGTTTTGATAGGAACTAACCGTAAGAATAGGAACCAACCGTTACGATAGGAACTAACCGTTACGATGGGAACTAATCGTTACGATAGGAACTAACCGTTATGATAGGAACTAACCGTTACGATTAGAACTAACAGTTATTATAGGAACTACCCATTATGATAGGAACTAACAGTAAAGATAAGAACTAACCGTTATGATAGAAACTAACCATTACGATAGGAACTAACCGTTATGATAGGCACTAACCGTAAGGATAGGAACTAACCGTAAGGATAGGAATTAACCGTTTTGATAGAAACTAACCCTAAGGATAGGAACTAACCGTTATCATAAGAACTAACCGCAAGGATAAGAACTAACCGTTATGATAGGAACTAACGGTTATGATAGGAACTAACCGTTTTGATAGGAACTAACCGTAAGAATAGGAACTAACCGTTACGATGGGAACTAACCGTTACGATAGGAACTAACCGTTACGATAGGAACTAACCGTTACGATTGGAACTAACAGTTATTATAGGAACTACCCATTATGATAGGAACTAACCGTAAGGATAAGAACTAACCGTTATGATAGAAACTAACCATTACGATAGGAACTACCGTTATGGTAAGAACTAACTGTGATGATAAAAACTAACAGTTATTATAGGAACTAACCGTTATGATAGGAATTAACCGTAAGGATAAGAACTAACCGTTACGATAGGAACTAACCGTTACGACAAGAACTAACCGTTACGATAGGAACTAACCGTTACGATAGGAACTAACCATTACGATAGCAACTAAACGTTATGATAGGAACTAACCGTAAGGATAGGAACTAACCGTTATGATAGGCACTAAACATTATGATAGGAACTAACCGTTTTGATAAGAACTAACCGTAAGGATAGGAACTAACCGTTATGGTAAGAACTAACTGTTATAGTAAAAACTAACAGTTATTGTAGGAACTAACCGTTACGATAGGAACTAACCAATACGATAAGAACTAGCCGTTACGATAGGAACTAACCGTTACGATAGGAACTAACCGTTACGATAGGAACTAACCATTACGATAGGAACTAACCATTACGATAAGAATTAACCGTTTTGATAGGAACTAACCGTGAGGATAGGAACTAACCGTTATGATAAGAACTAACCGCAAGAATAGAAACTAACCGTAAGGATAGAAACCAGCCGTTACCATAGGAACTAACCAATACGATAATAACTAGCCGTTACGATAGGAACTAACCGTTACGATAGGAACTAACCGTTACGATAGGAACTAACCGTTACGATAAGAACTAACCATTACGATAGGAACTAACAGTTATTATAGGAACTACCCATTATGATAGGAACTAACCGTAAGGATAAGAACTAACCGTTATGATAGAAACTAACCATTACGATAGGAACTGACCGTTATGATAAGAACTAACCGCAAGGATAGAAACTATCCCTAAGGATAGAAACCAACCGTTACGATAGGAACTAACCAATACGATAAGAACTAGCTGTTACGATAGGAACTAACCGTTACGATAGGAACTAACCGTTACGATAGGAACTAACCGTTACGATAGCAACCAAACGTTATGATAGGAACTAACCGTTATGATAAGAACTAACCGTAAGGATAGGAACTAACCATTACGATAGCGACTAAACGTTATGATAGGAACTAACCGTAACGATAGGAACTAACCGTTATGATAGGCACTAACCGTAAGGATAGGAACTAAACGTAAGGATAGGAATTAACCGTTTTGATAGGAACTAACCGTAAGGATAGGAACTAACCGTTATGATAGGCACTAACCGTAAGGATAGGAACTAAACGTAAGGATAGGAACTAACCGTTACGATAGGAACTAACCGTTACGATAGGAACTAACCGTTACGATAGCAACCAAACGTTATGATAGGAACTAACCGTTATGATAAGAACTAACCGTAAGGATAGGAACTAACCATTACGATAGGAACTAACCGTTACGATAGGAACTAACCATTACGATAGCAACTAAACGTTATGATAGGAACTAACCGTAAGGATAGGAACTAACCGTTATGATAAGAACTAACCGTAAGGATAGGAACTAACCGTTATGGTAAGAACTAACTGTTATAGTAAAAACTAACAGTTATTATAGGAACTAACCGTTACGATAGGAACTAATCAATACGATAAGAACTAGCCGTTACGATAGGAACTAACCGTTACGATAGGAACTAACCAATACGATAAGAACTAGCCGTTACGATAGGAACTAACCGTAACGATAAGAACTAACCGTTACGATAGGAACTAACCATTACGATAGCGACTAAACGTTATGATAGGAACTAACCGTAACGATAGGAACTAACCGTTATGATAGGAACTAACCGTAAGGATAGGAACTAAACGTAAGGATAGGAATTAACCGTTTTGATAGGAACTAACCGTAAGGATACGAACTAACCGTTATCATAAGAACTAACCGCAAGAATAGGAACTAACCGTTACGATAGGAACTAACCGTTATGATAGGAACTAACGGTTATGATAGGAACTAACCGTTTTGATAGGAACTAACCGTAAGAATAGGAACCAACCATTACGATAGGAACTAACCGTTATGATAAGAACTAACCGCAAGGATAGAAACTATCCGTAAGGATAGAAACCAACCGTTACGATAGGAACTAACCAATACGATAAGAACTAGCCGTTACGATAGGAACTAACCGTTACGATAGGAACTAACCGTTACGATAGGAACTAACCGTTACGATAGCAACTAAACGTTATGATAGGAACTAACCGTAACGATAGGAACTAACCGTTATGATAGGCACTAACCATAAGGATAGGAACTAACCGTTTGGATAGGAATTAACCGTTTTGATAGGAACTAACCGTAAGGATTGGAACTAACCGTTATCATAAGAACTAACCGTAAGGATAGGAACTAACGGTTACGATAGGAACTAACCGTTATGATAGGAACTAACTGTAATATCTTATGTTGGACAGTTTGACTGTATGTGTGGTAGAGAAGGTAACAAGTAGCCATATAAATGTAATTGCATCTGAAAGCGAGTAAGTATGAGTCGAGCTAGGCTTACCTGAGCACTGTTATACATGGCCCACATTTTGACAAATGAATTGGAGACAGTGTAGACAAGCCAGTTGTCCTCGCAATATCGAACTTTGGAGACATAGTTAGGGTGGCCACCAAGACACAAAACTTCTGAACCAATTGACATGTCCCACACTTTGCACGTCAAGTCTGCGAGACAAAAGGAAACGCAGGTCAATTATGAGGTATTAGAATATGTTAGTGCGTTAGATTAGAGTCAAGTTGACACTTACCTTTACTGCCAGAAACCAAAAGATTGTCGGCGGCACATATAGATAGTACAGCCTTTGTGTGACCAACTGCCTTCTTTACACATATGAGACTCTGGTTGGAACTTGTCACCTGCAAGAGACCCACCAAAATGAAAACATGTAAATTTAAGTAACAATGTTGCTGAGCTTCTAGTAACAACATCGCTATTACAATTTGATAAGGTTACACATACATAGCTCTTAGACAGAAACCAATCATACCTCCTATAAATGATCTACTGCAGGTATAAAGATGACTCGAAAATATCTTCACCCCAATGTTCTATTAGTGAAATTTTTTACGTCAATCGTTTTAAAGGCTTATGGGGAATAAAAATTATGCTTTCAACATATAATTATTTTACTTGCATATCGTGTAGTTAGTCTAATGCTAATTTAATGCTCTCTAGCCATTTTACTATATCAAAGAGTGCATCGCTTAGCCTAGAAAAACTAACATTAAAATCGTAACGATTCCTAAAATTATTATTTTCTTGTAAAGAAGAGGTGCTGCAGTCCGTGGTTTGGTGTGCTACTAGAACACCAAAGGCAAAAAGTGGGGCTAGTTGGAAGAGTAGCGATTTGCCAACTCATAGCAATCAAAATAGAGGCTCATGAAGCAACGGGCTACAATAGGAGTACTTTGGAGCAGCATCGCTCAATATTATCGTCATAAATAAACCTCTCCAAGTCGTTATACAATGGGACTACTATGGACTACGAATGCCTATTGTTTGCTCATCTGGCTAATCACTCGTGTTGTTTGAAAAGCAAACATTTGTAAGCACTTGCCTAGTTACAAGTTACTCCTAGGATGCCATGGCTAGTATCACCTCTCTAGTCAAGATACACAAGGTCATAAGGTCAATTGCCCAACTAGTTGCCTAGATTGTGTATAGATTGTGTGTAGACAAGTGTACCAGACACATGATGTAGCGAGGTTGTTTACAATACATTGTCGCATGGTAAAAATCATAGACTACAGAAAACGTATTGTAAGGCCATTCAAAAGGTTTACGCATTGGGCTTTTATCTAAGAGCTGATAACGCCAAAATTGAGTTGGCCCCTTCAAAGCAGTGAAACGCATCTGTTATAACAAACCACTCTGCGATTTGGTGCGCACTCTTTGTTAATTCTTGCTATTTGAGACTAACAACACTAATTCTAGCCTGAGTTTCTAATTTCTAAGAGATGCAATATTCCTATTTAGTCCAATGTGAGCCGAATAGTATATCTTTAGGGGAATGGCATTAGGGCAACTGTTTGTTCAGTCTGAGACTTTTTGCAGCAGTACTCAGTCAGCAATGCTCTAGAAACACGCGACTGTTCATCATCGTGATTATGAAATGTTTTTTCCATGCTCGGTTAATATTTGTTTTTGAATGATTTTAATGATGTTGGAGGTATCACAGTAAGTTAGTATTAGGCTGTATAGACTCACATACATGCAAATCCAGCTCATAATTTGTTAGTCAACACATGAAGACAATTACGTAAGTAGTTCAACGGGTTAAACTTGAAAACTTGGGCCTCATTACTTTGTCACAGCTGCTGACGGTGCCAAAGCTCTGCGCCTTTTTATTTTGTGTGCCGCCAGTTTGTGTGTTGGTGAGCCTAATGATTACATTAGTACTGTCAGAGTCCTGGAGTGGCTGGCGTCTCCTGCTCAGCGATGGCGAGGATGGGGGTGTCAACCGCACGTCTTTTATTTCAGAAGTGGTCAACTGTGATTTATCTCTGCTGAAATTAAAATAGCAGAATAAAATTCAGCCTGCAGAGCAAGAGAATCATTATAGCTCATAGTGCGAAATGGAATATTTAAATTTGGAGAGACACTTTCATGAACTTTTTTATACTAAAATTTAAGCCTATACCAGTTACAGAATTGTCACCCTTTTATTAACACACTTCTTTGTTTAAGTGAAATCTCTCCTGACAGCTCTGCCAGGTCTTCTTGAAGATGGTCAGACTCTACAAGAATTAGAAATGATAAAAACCAGCTGATTATATCAAGTCCTGATGAGCATATGAAGGTTTTAGCAATGCTTTCGACCAGTATTCATATGGGTAGAATAGCACCAGTGTATATACGTATATGGGTAGAATAGTTACCAGTGTATATACGTATATGGGTAGAATAGTACCGGTATCTATACGTATATGGGTAGAATTGTACCGGTATCTATATGGGTGCTATTCTACCTAGTATAGATACTGGGTAGAATAGTATCTATATGGGTAATCTTGGCCTTGACCTTTAAACGGTTGCATCAACCAAGGGTGATCAACTGATCAAGGCGGCAAAAGAAATTAACTGAAAGCAGCTGTCATATATGTTATAGCAGTTGTTATATATGTTATAGCAATTGTTATATATGTTATAGCAGTTGTTATATATGTTATAGCAGCTGTTATAAATGTTATAGCAGCTGTTATATATGTTATATCAGCTGTTATATATGTCAAAATATGATGCTAGTAAGCGATCAATGAAAGTAATCTAGACTTGCGCACTACGCTTACTGCTTCTAGCGAGCTGCTCTTCCTTGTGTTAGTCTAGCAAAACATTATCGAATTAATTGTTACATGATATACCTTACCCGCCTTAGCTTATTATGGCGTAGACTTATTATGGCAATAACTTACTTAACAAGTTGTATACCATTACTGTTAACAAACTGTAGATTTCACCTTAGTTGGTGGTCTTTAATACTTCTGAAAAACTCAGATTTTGCCCCCAAGTGAACAATAGTCTAGAGACACCTCATTTAATACTCTAACATAGAATTCAATTCTTTTTTAAAAATTACAGATAAATAATTTATAGATAGGCTAACTTTCAATATTATTTGCGTTCAACAAAGTTTACATAAGTTGGTAAAGCACAATGTTCAAATACTATTTGACTAAGAAAAATGTAACTAGCAGTTGTGACAGAGCTAAAACATAAGTTAATCATGTAAAATGTATCAAATAGTTTGTAGCTCTGAAAGTTTCAAGTTAATTACAAAAGATACATGAACGCTACGTTTTTTGTGGCGTTAAGAAGAAAAGCAACAAATGACAGCCACTGACTTACATTTAAAAAATGTGTCAAAATGTGTAAGAGTTGAGGCTGTTGTGGCTAGACACACGAAATAACGCGTCACATTGACAAATAAATGGACGAGTGCGAATTAGCCTTTACCAGGCGAAGGCCATGACATTCTTGTTAGATTTTTTATTATCATTAGTTGTTATTATTAGCGTTTTTAAGGAAATTTTGTTGTGTAAGTTTTACTGTTGGTTTTGAGAGAGAATAAATTGATTGGTTAAAAAAGGTCAGACTTTACAGAATCCAGCTAGTTTTTTCTGCCTTAACAACAACAACTTAAAAGCATACTATATAAAACATGTAATATAATTATTAGGTTAACAAAACTGTGTTTTGCCAAATAAACAACGACATTGATTCAAATTGTCTTTGTAATTTATTCAAATATCCATTCGCATCTTACTGACACTTAACAATGATTGAACAATGCGTGCAGAGTTATTGAAATTAATAATAAATGCCTGTTCAATAAATCAATAAAGGTCAGTATTACCTGAGGTATTGAAGAAACGGAATTGTTATCCATTTCAGTAGGAAGTGTTTGCACAGAACTATCACCACTAGTGCCACTGCTATACCGTTCTAGATCTCCGCAGGCAGAAAAAGTAGGTTAAGGCCGGTCATACGGAGCAAGTTAAGGCCTGTCATACAGAGTAAGTTAAGGCCTGTCATACAGAGTAAGTTAAAGGCTGTCATACAGAGTAAGTTAAAGCCTGTCATACGGAGCAAGTTAAGGGCTGTCATACAGAGTAAGTTAAGGCCTGTCATACAGAGTAAGTTAAGGCCTGTCATACAGAGTAAGTTAAAGCCTGTCATACGGAGTAAGTTAAGGCCTGTCATACGGAGCGAGTTAAAGCCTGTCATATGGAGTAAGTTAAGGCCTGTCATACGGAGCAAGTTAAGGGCTGTCATACAGAGTAAGTTATAGCCTGTCATACAGAGTAAGTTAAAGCCTGTCATACAGAGTAAGTTAAGGCCTGTCATACAGAGTGAGTTAAAGCCTGTCATACAGAGTGAGTTAAAGCCTGTCATACAGAGTAAGTTAAGGCCTGTCATACAGAGTGAGTTAAGGCCTGTCATACAGAGTAAGTTAAGGCCTGTCATACAGAGTAAGTTAAAGCCTGTCATACAGAGTGAGTTAAGGCCTGTCATACAGAGTGAGTTAAAGCCTGTCATACAGAGTAAGTTAAGGCCTGTCATACAGAGTGAGTTAAAGCCTGTCATACAGAGTGAGTTAAGGCCTGTCATACAGAGTAAGTTAAAGCCTGTCATACAGAGTAAGTTAAAGCCTGTCATACAGAGTAAGTTAAGGCCTGTCATACAGAGTGAGTTAAGGCCTGTCATACAGAGTAAGTTAAGGCCTATCATACAGAGTAAGTTAAAGCCTGTCATACAGAGTGAGTTAAGGCCTGTCATACAGAGTAAGTTAAAGCCTGTCATACGGAGCAAGTTAAAGCCTGTCATACAGAGTAAGTTAAAGCCTGTCATACAGAGTAAGTTAAAGCCTGTCATACAGAGTAAGTTAAGGCCTGTCATACAGAGTGAGTTAAGGCCTGTCATACAGAGTGAGTTAAGGCCTGTCATACAGAGAGCTAAAAGCTACTAAAACTGATAGTAGCTATTTACTATAAATACTATTTACTGTGTATGTGAACTTGTAGCTGTCATTGATAGATTTGCTGGAGCTCACCCTATAAAATTTTACTTGCATTCACAAACATGAATTAATGCAATGTCCGTAGTCATGTATTTTAATAG
Organism: Watersipora subatra; assembly: GCF_963576615.1. Lineage (NCBI taxonomy): Eukaryota > Metazoa > Bryozoa > Gymnolaemata > Cheilostomatida > Watersiporidae > Watersipora > Watersipora subatra. The sequence goes on from NW_027045378.1 coordinate 36,935, forward strand.
TCATTTTATTGCACTAGTGCTTTAAAAAAATTTCGAAAAAGATTAAATGTCCAGTAAACTGATGCAAATAGAAACAATCACATTAACCTTAACACAAGAGAAGATCTTAACACAAGAGAAGGTACCATAGCTTATAACTACAGGTAGATCTTAACACAAGAGAAGGTAACACATCTTATAACTACAGGTAGATCTTAACACAAGAGAAGGTACCACAGCTTATAACTACAGGTAGATCTTAACACAAGAGAAGGTGAACCACAGCTTATAACTACAGGTAGATTTTAACACAAGAGAAGGTAACACAGCTTATAACTACAGGTAGATCTTAACACAAGAGAAGGTACCACAGCTTATAACTACAGGTAGATCTTAACACAAGAGAAGGTAACACAGCTTATAACTACAACCATCTGCAAGACATTTCACATTCTCTTTGATAATCCTTAACACCATGGTAGTAAACGTAGAGTGTTTAGAATATTTGGCCGGCTTACATTCTTGTTGCGACTGTATAGTTATCCCGGAATCCTGCAAAACCTGGTCTAAAAGCTGATCCCGTAACCTGGAATCCATCTGCATTTTATCGTAGCGAGCAGTCAACTCCTTGAATCGAGATTCTTTCTGAGTACAAGCAAAGCCCTGAGTGAGAGCGAGTGAGAGAAGGTGCTCCAACAGATACTTGCTTTCATCAACAGAGGAGACATCCAAAGCTTTTGTCAAACTAGTCTCATCCTAACAAGTAAGGTAGTATGTGTAATGAGCACATTTTGTAATATGGTTCAGAGACATCATTACAAGCAATATAACAACCAGTTCTTCGAGTTGCGTTGTGATTGCAAAAGCAATGACCAAATTTGATGCTCAAACCAAAGAGCTATCGCAATATGTAAATGTAACTTGTTTTGTCGTAATATAAACTGATAAAAACTAATGAAAAAGGACTCAAGAAAAAAACAGCAGGGGTTCATTCTATAAGAATATATAACATGTTAACTGTTTCTTGAATCTATGAGAAGAATTTGAGCCATAATAAAATTATTGATATAGGAATAAAAGTGTCATTTCTTCTAGTGAATAACGACAGGTGAAAAGATTATCTTGGCTTATAATAATATTTTATATAAGAGACAAGATAGATATGAAAGGGCATGCAAGTCGTACGATGAGGTTTAGAGGTTGTTAGAGGGGTAGCGTTTTAAACATAACATGAACTGCTTCTAGTGAATTATTGAGAAAATGTTTCCAGTCGATAGGAGATGAACTCATTGTGGATGTCAAATAAAGGTGAAAGATTATAGATTCTGAATTAACAAAATCAAATGTTGCTGCATGACTGTAGAAGATAACTTTACTGATTTACATGCGCTTACGTAAATTCGAGTATAGCCATCTATGGGAACGGGCCAATAAATGGGAGTTGTTAGCTAAGCCCGCTGTAACATTAAAAAGGATAAATAAAGCAATGAATAATTACTAAACATACAAACACATACTAAACACCAAACATACTAAACACTGATGAAATATATTAGGTAAATGCTTAGACAGGAAGCAATGCGAGATTACTAAATGCTTAGACAGGAAGCAATGTGAGATTAGTAAATGCTTAGACAGGAAGCAATGCGAGGTTAGTAAATGCTTAGACAGAAAGCAATGCGAGATTAGTAAATGCTTAGACAGGAAGCAATGCAAGGTTAGTAAATGCTTAGACAGGAAGCAATGCGAGGTTAGTAAATGCTTAGACAGAAAGCAATGCGAGATTACTAAATGCTTAGACAGGAAGCAATGCGAGATTAGTAAATGCTTAGACAGGAAGCAATGCGAGGTTAGTAAATGCTTAGACAAAAAGCAATGCGAGATTAGTAAATGCTTAGACAGGAAGCAATGCAAGGTTAGTAAATGCTTAGACAGGAAGCAATGCGAGGCTAGTAAATGCTTAGACAGGAAGCAATGCGAGGTTAGTAAATGCTTAGACAAAAAGCAATGCGAGGTTAGTAAATGCTTAGACAGGAAGCAATGCGAGGTTAGTAAATGCTTAGACAGGAAGCAATGTGAGGTTAGTAAATGCTTAGACAGGAAGCAATGCAAAGTTAGTAAATGCTAGCAGTAGTCACTACAAGCCTAAGCAGACGCATAGCAAAAGCAAATGAACAAACCTTCGCCTCCTCTTCCATCTGCATGATATTGTTTTGGCACTCAGACACGTTACTCTGAATGTATGTCATATTGGTGCTCATCAACTCCAGCTGATCTTCTCGGTCCATGGTGACAGTCCTCTGCAAATGAATAGGAGTTACACAACAACTACCTTAAGCGTGGTTCTCATATATGCCGCAAAGCACCGGCAACAGCACCGCAGGCTATGGCGGTGAAATGTGAGCCTACACGCCGGGTACCGCCGAGTACCGCCGGTAGTTGCCGGCACAACACAAAAGTTTAGCGCTGTTCAAATTTCGCAAATAGCCGCAAGCAAAACCTTCCTGAAATGCACTGTACAGGTGAAGGTCACATTATCAAAAGTGCGTGGGGAGCGAACATTTTATGTGATTATGCGATTATGTTTAGCAATGCAGCTTTAGATGTGAACAGAAGCTGCCGATCCTAACGTCGCAAGCGTTTTGCTGCGCAAGTTACCGCCGAAGACTCGCAATCGATATGGAAACCAGACTTTAGCAGCTATGAAGATGAGTTGAACATATCAACAAAATTGCAGCGCAATATAGTGTAACCGTGACATTACTGATTACTCTATGCAATGTAATGACTATGCCAGCAATTATCAAATAAGAGTCTGTAGGGAGTTTTCTGTTCAACAGAACAGAAAACATCAGAGAAACACAAGGAATAAGGCAATGGCTATTTACGCTGGCAAAATTATTATTTGCAAAGACACCACACACCCCTGATGGCTGTGTAGTAATAGAAGAAACTGATGTATTTGTGATTGGTTAAAAGTGTTTATCCTTGATTAACATAATCATGACACCAATTTGTTCATTTTCACAGTAAACCGATTTTATTTGAAAGTTGCTTTGAACTAGTGACAACGATGACCAACAAGTATTTATATATGAAAAAGGGTGTTACTTGCTGTAAAAGATATGTGATGAACACTGGTGTAAATTGGAACTGCTTGCATAACATTTCAGGATATGTTAGATTAAATATTTTGAAGACCTAAGTTTTACTTGCAGTTTGATACAATTCATCAGCCTGACTTCAAGTTGTAGTTGGACGATTTTAGATTATAAGTTGATGGATCTTTTTCTTAAGAAAACACAAGTGTAAATATCTGTACAAACATTAGTGCAATGATAAACTAAGGTTTACCCATATCTACTATATATATATATATATATATATATATATATATATATATATATATATAGTAGGAACTAACCGTAAGGATAGGAACTAACCGTTATCATAAGAACTAACCGCAAGGATAGGAACTAACCGTTACGATAGGAACTAACCGTTACGATAGGAACTAACCGTTATGATAGGAACTAACCTTTACGATAGGAACTAACCGTTACGATAGCAACTAACAGTTATTATAGGAACTACCCATTACGATAGGAACTAACTGTTATGATAGGAACTAACCGTTACGATAGGAACTAACCGTTATGATAGGAACTAACCTTTACGATAGGAACTAACCGTTACGCTAAGAACTAACCGTTACGATAGGAACTAACCATTACGATAGCAACAAATCGTTATGATAGGAACTAACCGTAACGATAGGAACTAACCGTTATGATAGGCACTAACCGTAAGGATAGGAACTAACCGTAAGGATAGGAATTAACCGTTTTGATAGGAACTAACCGTAAGGATAGGAACTAACCGTTATCATAAGAACTAACCGCAAGGATAGGAACTAACCGTTACGATAGGAACTAACCGTTACGATAGGAACTAACCGTTACGATAGGAACTAACCGCTATGATAGGAACTAACCTTTACGATAGGAACTAACTGTTACGATAGGAACTAACAGTTATTATAGGAACTACCCATTACGATAGGAACTAACTGTTATGATAGGAACTAACCGTTATGATAGGAGCTAACTGTAATATCTTATGTTGGACAGTTTGACTGTATGTGTGGTAGAGAAGGTAACAAGTAGCCATATATATGTAATTGCATCTGAAAGCAAGTAAGTATGAGTCGAGCTAGGCTTACCTGAGCACTGTTATACATTTAGCTCCAGCTCGGATGTCCCACATTTTGACAAATGAATTGGAGACAGTGTAGGCAAGCCGGTTGACCTCGCAATATTGAACTTTGGAGACATAGTTAGGGTGGCCACCAAGACACAAAACTTCTGAACCAATTGACATGTCCCACACTTTGCACGTCAAGTCTGCGAGACAAAAGGAAACGCAGGTCAATTATGAGGTATTAGAATATGTTAGTGCGTTAGATTAGAGTCAAGTTGACACTTACCTTTACTGCCAGAAACCAAAAGATTGTCGGCGGCACATATAGATAGTACAGCCTTTGTGTGACCAACTGCCTTCTTTACACATATGAGACTCTGGTTGGAACTTGTCACCTGCAAGAGACCCACTATCAACCTAGGTCAAGTAAAGATCAAATGTTGTTGGATGTTGGATGTTGTCATTACCCTTATTGGAACATGATTGTATTAATTATATATATATATAATTAATACAATCATATTATATATATATATTATATATATATAATATATTTATATTATATATATATATATATATATATATATATATATATATATATATATATATGTATATATATATATATATACATATATATACGTGCGCTGCCTGTAGCTGAACCAGGACAAGGCAGTGAAAAATGGGCTACTGGTTCAAAACGGATGAAATGGACTCGGACTGATAACACGGACCTCATGCAGTGCTACTTTATGAGTGAACCTCAAAAGTGGGGCTACATGGGAAGGATGCGTCAACTGTGGATAAACATGCGCCCTGAATTGCCACTAACCGCTAAGCAACTTGTAGCTCAGAGGAGTAACATAATCAAGCGGCACCTCATATCACAACTTGAGGTAGATGAAATTAAGGAAAAGTTTACCCAAGTAACCTCAACCAACGAGGAGTGCATATCAACACACACTGTCATGGATACACGATCATGTGTTGACTCACGGGCTGAAGAGGTCATGCACTTGGACCTTGACCCAAGGGTGAAAGAGCTTGCGGAAAATATCATCAACAAGATGTCAGCTGCTAATGATTATGGAAGCAGGGTACCACTACGAAGAGTTAGCAAGGCCATACCTAAGAAGCTGTTAGAAGACATTAACATTGCACTGGAGTCGATCTCAACTGGATCAATCAGTGAGACTAATGCCTTAATCTACAGTACAGCAACCGTCATCTTGGAGGAGATGGATATTAAGCCAATGCCAACAAGGCTTCAAGCCATTCCATCCTGGCAGCTGAGGCTACAAAATAAGATCAAGGACTTGCGCAAGAAAGTTAGTAGGCTCAGTGAGAGATCTAACCACAGTTTGGAGCGTCCAAAAAGGGAAGCCACAATAGAAGCTCTAGAATCTGCCAAACAGCGGCTAGTAGCACTCTCGGCACGACTGAAGCGGTACACCAAAGAGCGAGATAACAAGAGAATGAACAAACTGTTCATCAATAATCCATCTAGAGTGTATTCCCAGATCAAAGGTGAACTGCAGAGGCCAATGTCTGAGCCTCCCCGATCTAGCACTTCAAAGTTCTGGAAGGACATCTGGGAGAAAGAGACCACTCATAACACCACTGCTAATTGGCTGAAGAGGCTTAAAGAGAACCAACAACACACTGTGGCTCAGCAAGGACTCACCATCAGCAAAGACGACATTAAGTGCAGAGTGCAGCGTATGAAAAACTGGGCAGCACCTGGCCATGACATGATTCAAGCCTTCTGGTTAAAGAAATTGACATCACTTCACACTAGAATGGCTAAGCAGATGGAATACCTAATAGAACAAGGTGACCATCCAGAATGGCTGACCAAAGGACGAACTGTGCTTCTGATAAAAGATCCAAAGCAGGGGCCGATTCCCAAAAACTATCGACCAATAACGTGCTTGCCCACCACTTGGAAACTGCTCTCAGGAATAGTTGCAGACAAACTGGAAGAGCACATGAGTCACTATATGACCAGTGCTCAGAAAGGAATTGGGCGCAACACCCGAGGAGCTAAACATCAGTTACTGGTGGATCGGACGGTCTGTCAAGACAGCAGGAGAAGGCAAACCAATCTTGCCATGGCTTGGATTGACTACAGAAAGGCCTATGACTCAATTCCCCATAGTTGGATACTTGAGTGCCTCAGTATGTACAATGTTCACCCTGCTCTTGTGGCATTCATCAAGATGTCAATGACCAAATGGAAGACGGAACTGGAGGCTAATGGCAAAAAGCTGGCGAGTGTACAAATTAAGCGAGGCATCTATCAAGGTGACTCCTTATCACCGCTGCTCTTCTGCATATGCCTAAACCCCCTAAGCAATATGCTGGAGGAGACTCAATATGGGTACCAGTTTAAGAGTGGCACCAAGATAAACCACCTCTTCTACATGGATGACATCAAGCTGTACGCTAACAAAGAAAGGGACATTGATTCGCTCATACACCTCACTCAGGTATACAGCAAGGACATCGGAATGACCTTCGGTATTGAGAAATGTGGAAGGCTAATTCTTAAGAAAGGCCATTCTATGCTCACAGATGGCCTAAGAATGCCAAATGGTACCATCAAAGATATAGAAGAAGGGTACAAGTACTTGGGGGTTATGCAAAGCAACATCAACCACGAAGCCGAGGTACGTCACAAAGCCATTTCCGAATACAAGAAACGCCTTCGGCAGGTCTTACGGAGCCAGCTCAATGCCAAGAACCAAATCATGGCAATAAATACCTACGCACTGCCAGTAATAAGATATCCAGCAGGCATAATAAAGTGGACTGAGGAAGCCATCAAAGAAACAGATATAGCAACTCGTAAACTGCTGACCATGCATGGAGCACTCCACCCAAAATCTGATACTATTAGATTGTATCTTGATAGGAAAGATGGCGGTAGGGGACTCAAAAGTGTACAGCAGACAGTGAAAGAGGAGGAGCGAAGCATCAAAGCATATGCAGCCTCCATGGCCATCTCAGATAAGTTGCTAGCTGAATTTCAATCGGCTGCTCTCACAACGGACCTATGCCCTGATGATGAGGAAATTGACTGGCATACGAAACCTCTTCATGGTGCTTACCACCAACAAATATCTAAAGTTGGCGATCTTCACCAGACATATATGTAGCTGAACAAAGGAAACCTAACGGCCAATACAGAGTCGCTAATCATGGCAGCCCAGGAGCAAGTGCTCCCAACAAGGCAACTCCAAACGAAAATCTATCACACTAGAGACGATCCTAGATGCAGACTGTGCAAAGATGCACCTGAGACCATCCAACACATCATCAGTGGATGCAGACAGCTAGCAGGGAACGCATACACAGAGCGGCATAATCATGTCGCAGGTATTGTGTATAGAAGTCTATGTGATGAGTATGGCCTTAATAAACCACAACACTGGTGGGAAGCTCCTGGTAAGGTCAATGAAAATGACCGCGCTAAGATCCTCTGGGACTTCTACATCCAAACTGACAAGCATGTCCTAGCAAACCAACCAGATATAGTGGTGGTAGACAAGGAGAACAAGAGGGCTACTATAATAGATATAGCAGTACCCAATGACTACAATATAGCCAGCAAAGAAAAAGAAAAGGTAGAAAAATATCTCCCTCTTGGAGAAGAAATTGAAAAATGCTGGAATGTAAGAACAACCGTAATCCCAGTAGTGATTGGGGCACTGGGCGCAATAACACCGGCGCATAAAATGTGGCTTGCCCAAATACCAACAACAATCAACTCAGGTGAGTTGCAGAAAAGTGCGCTATTGGGAACAGCTAAGATCTTGAGACGAGTGCTCAAACTCCCAGGTCTCTGGTAGGAGACCCGAGTTAGAGCAGAATTTACCACCCATACGGGGTATCCGGGGTGAGGAAACAATTTTTTTTTTTTATGTATATATATATATATAATTAATACAATCCTTTTCCAATCAGGGTAATGACAACATCCAATAGATGTTTTGATCTTTACTTGACCTAGGTTGATACTTGTAAAACATAACTAGTTATTCAGTAGTCTCGATCTGTGTAGTCGCAGCAGATGTTTATGCCATACGTCAGCTAAGAAATTTGCCCGTTTCAAGAGCCTAAGAGTAATGACTATACATGTGTCCGACCTCATTTCTCCTAATGGCAGTGTCCAGCCTTTTACTG
>NW_027045379.1:0-80000 GCF_963576615.1 Watersipora subatra
AAAGATCTCGTGTTTTGCCTATACAGCAACTTTACCAACTAAGAATATGCCTTTTAGCTTTCACACAATTTAAATCTCAAACTAACTTGTCAACACAATATAACACTCGTCATTCCTTATTTTCATTACCTTTTCCACCCTCCTCCTCTACTGGTGACCATAGACGGGTTGCCTATCGTGTGTCATCAGCATGGAATTCCTTGCTAATTTGGCTGAGAGGAAATTTGGTAGCCGTGATGGTTTTAGGGCTGCTTTGAAGCGGTACTTGCTGGACTCTCTGGAATAGATTTGTTCTGATTTCTTTTGCTTAAACAACCATTTTTTTTTCTTTGACAATCAATCTCATCTGTTAACTCAGGCTTTGCGCCTCGAATTGCCAGGCTACTGGGCATATGGGCCCACATTGCACCTTAATTTTCTATAATCTTATTATGTCATGATTTAATGTGAAATAGAACAAACAAACAAAAAAAGAATAAATAAAACTGACTGATACAAAAATACATATAAAACTGACTGAGCTCACAAATAACAACATGTTTAGTTGCTGTTGTTGCCTAAGTTCTTAAGTTCTACTAAAGTTTACCCCAGAGACTGGTCTCTGGTTGAGTGTTTTTATCTTATTTTTTTCTACATAAGATTTTGGGCTAAATCAGTTATGATTACCAATGGATCGACCGACATAACATCGCAGCCAAGCCGCATAAAGGGAAGAGAACAGCTCCCTTTCAGTGCAGCTGATGCATCGGGTGCAGTGCGTATTGTGACAAGCTGTTGTTTTGCTCGCCTCGCTCCCCTGGGGACAACTCCGCCAAAACAACAGTTTGTTAAGACAGGATAACGCCTTTCCCATGAATCATTTTTTTAAAGAAAGCTTTCAATTATCGGATAAAGCTTTCATATGCCGTAAGAAATTAGGATTGAGGTGAAAGGAGCATAAGGAACAAGATAGCAGTGTCGACTAACTTAAAAAAATTAATGTATTTTTTACTAATTCATTGATACCATTAACTATAAGTATCATAATACATATCCATATGTAAGTAGTTTTATGTATTTCTGTGATTTGTATGTTTTTGTTATTTGTTGAAACAATTTTTGTCCTTTTTGCTGTATAATTTGTAATGTAACAAAACTCTATGTATTGATTGATCTGTTTTTAAATCTAGTTTATAGCTAGTCTCAGTAACTATGTACAGCGAATCTACTGTACCGATACAATGTATTTGTTACAGGTTTTAACCATTCGATGTATTTATAATTTTTCAAATGTTCTGTCAGAGTGTTTTGGTGCCGTGCAACGGATTTATATTGTAAAATGAGTTTCTACTGACAACATTTTCTACATGTACTTACAAAATGGCTTCTAGAACAAATTATTTTTGTATGTAAAGGTTACATTGATCTGAGACCGCAAGGCAAAGCCGAGTTGAAATTTTCTAAGATAATACTTTAGATCAGTCTGCGCACAAATGTTGCGCTAAGGCCAATGCCAGAAAAGAGTCAATTATCTCTATGATGCTGTATGATGCATGGGCGCATGCATCATATAGCATCGGACAACCATGTATAGTATAGTGATCAATATGTTCATGGTGCCTTGTGCACAAATACAGGGAGAATGAAAAGTGTGCAAGCATAAAGGAGGTAACTCCACACTGGAGTTTTAAAAATATATAGCTGAGGAAGTGTGTTTACCTTGCATGCTGATCAACTCAGACATAATGATGTCTATGCCAATAGGCAATTAAGTATTGTTTATTACAGCAATAATGTGTTAGCTTTTACAATGACAGGTTCAATGCAACATTTGCATGAGTAAATCGTAAAATGGTTTTTTTCTGAAAATCTTTGTTCATGCCCATAATAGGCATTTGCACTGATTGTTTTAATATATTACTAAAGATTAACGAGAGATAGGTTTTCTCAAGTACAGTAGTTTATCTACATACTGAATTAGGTCATTTGGGAAATTGCTTGCAAAGACTTTTCTACTTTTCGGAAGCCAGTTCGAAAATAGAAAATTTTATAAGTAGAAACGGATTTAACGATATAAATGCGATAATTTGTTCCAAGCCTCGACAAAACTCGGACATAACATTTTTATAAATTATACATACATGTAAAGATTGAAACCTGCCCCACATCCATGATAAAATTAAATGACCAAATAATAAATAAAAAAGTTCACAAACAAAGAATAGAGAAATAACAAATAAAAACTATGAACAATGAACAATGAACAGTGAACTAACACAACTAAAGAGTCTAAACACACTATGAACTAACACAACTAAAGAGTCAAAATACACTATGAACTAACACAACTAAAGAGTCAAAATACACTATGAACTAACACAACTAAAGAGTCAAAATACACTATGAACTAACACAACTAAAGAGTCAAAATACACTATGAACTAACACAACTAAAGAGTCAAAATACACTATGAACTAACACAACTAAAGAGTCAAAATACACTATGAACTAACACAACTAAAGAGTCAAAATACACTGAACTAACACAACTAAAGAGTCAAAATACACTATGAACTAACACAACTAAAGAGTCAAAATACACTATGAACTAACACAACTAAAGAGTCAAAATACACTATGAACTAACACAACTAAAGAGTCAAAATACACTATGAACTAACACAACTAAAGAGTCAGAATACACTATGAACTAACACAACTAAAGAGTCAGAATACACTATGAACTAACACAACTAAAGAGTCAAAATACACTATGAACTAACACAACTAAAGAGTCGAAATACAAAGGACCTTTCTGCCTTTTGGATCTAAAAGCATCTTTTGTAAGCTGAAGCCACATGTTTATCAAAATAAATTCTGTGACTCGACATTGTCGAATGTAGGTTCACGTGTAAGTAGAGACTCTGTTGGTATATATAGATACATATAAAAATTGTTTCCTCACCCCTGTTAAACCAAGTGGGTGGTAATGCCTACACAAACTAGCTCTTTTATCCAGAGACCTTCCAATAACAATAACAGGCTGTCTTGCAACTGACCTGTGTTCATTGTTGCTGGCATTTGTCCAAGCCACATTCGATGGACAGGTGTTATTGCATGGATGACTACTGGTATTACAGTTGATCTTAGACACGGTGTATGCAAGTGTTATGCAAGTGTCTGGGTGCACACTTTGCAATGTGTGCACCCAAACGCACATCCCAAAGTCCATCACCTGTGCAGTCATAGAAATAAAGTTTTGGGAATGAAAAATGCACTTCATACTGGATTTGAACTCACGAAGACTCCAACCTCAAATTGGCAAGTCCGCGCAAATAACCACAAGGCTAAGCTGTTCTTATCATGCTTAATCATATTATCTACGATATATTTAACCCTAAATGAAGATGAGCTTTTTATTATTAATTAATATTACCTTTTGCTTTTGTTTTGCTTTTTACAAAATTTAAAAAGCCATTTCACAATTCATTACCATCTTTTTAATTTTCAAATGTGGTATGATATGGCATCATTTTCTATATAAGATAACTAAATACAAATTAATCGTTTACCATACTATGACGATAACACATAAAACAGGATAATACGGTGCAACAACATACCAACTTATCATACCATCTCATCACACCATCTCATCACACCATCTCATCGCCCAATCTCATCACTCTAACTCATCACACCATCTCATCACACCATCTCATCACATCAGCTCATCGTACCATCTCATCACACCATCTCATCACATCATCTCATCACACCATCTTATCATACCATCTCATCACACCATCTTATCATACCATCTCATCACACCATCTCATCACATCATCTCATCACACCATCTCATCGCACCATCTCATCATATCATCTCATCACACCATCTCATCACACCATCTCATCATACCATCTCATCCCGCCATCTCATCATACCATCTCATCACATCATCTCATCACACTATCTCATCACACCATCTCATCACACCATCTCATCACACCATCTCATCACACCATCTCATCATACCATCTCATCCCGCCATCTCATCATACCATCTCATCACATCATCTCATCACACTATCTCATCACACCATCTCATCACACCATCTCATCACACCATCTCATCATACCATCTCATCACACCATCTCATCACACCATCTCATCACACCATCTCATCATACCATCTCATCACACCATCTCATCCCGCCATCTCATCATACCATCTCATCACACCATCTCATCACATCATCTCATCATACCAACTTATCATACCATCTCATCACACCATCTCATCACACCATCTCATCGCCCAATCTCATCACTCTAACTCATCACACCATCTCATCACACCATCTCATCACATCAGCTCATCATACCATCTCATCACACCATCTCATCAAACCATCTCATCACACCATCTCATCATACCATCTCATCCCGCCATCTCATCATACCATCTCATCACACCATCTCATCACACCATCTCATCATACCATCTCATCATACCATCTCATCCCGCCATCTCATCATACCATCTCATCACATCATCTCATCACACCATCTTATCATACCATCTCATCACACCATCTTATCATACCATCTCATCACACCATCTCATCACATCATCTCATCACACCATCTTATCATACCATCTCATCATACCATCTTATCATACCATCTTATCACACCATCTCATCAAACCATCTTATCATACCATCTCATCATACCATCTCATCACACCATCTCATCACATCATCTCATCATACCAACGTATCATACCATCTCATCACACCATCTCATCATACCATCTCATTCCGCCATCTCATCATACCGACTTATCATACCATCTCATCACACCATCTCATCGCACCATCTCATCACACCATCTCATCACACCATCTCATCACACCATCTCATCACACCATCTCATCACACCATCTCATCACATCATCTCATCGCACCATCTCATCACATCATCTCATCACACCATCTCATCGCACCATCTCATCACACCATCTCATCACACCATCTCATCACATCATCTCATCGCACCATCTCATCACATCATCTCATCACACCATCTCATCACACCATCTCATCACATCATCTCATCGCACCATCTCATCACATCATCTCATCATACCAACTTATCATACCATCTCATCACACCATCTCATCATACCATCTCATCATACCATCTCATCACACCATCTCATCACACCATCTCATCATACCATCTCATCACACCATCTTATCACACCATCTCATCAAACCATCTTATCATACCATCTCATCATACCATCTCATCACACCATCTCATCACATCATCTCATCATACCAACGTATCATACCATCTCATCACACCATCTCATCATACCATCTCATTCCGCCATCTCATCATACCGACTTATCATACCATCTCATCACACCATCTCATCGCACCATCTCATCACACCATCTCATCACACCATCTCATCACACCATCTCATCACACCATCTCATCACACCATCTCATCACATCATCTCATCGCACCATCTCATCACATCATCTCATCACACCATCTCATCGCACCATCTCATCACACCATCTCATCACACCATCTCATCACATCATCTCATCGCACCATCTCATCACATCATCTCATCGCACCATCTCATCACATCATCTCATCACACCATCTCATCACATCATCTCATCGCACCATCTCATCACATCATCTCATCATACCAACTTATCATACCATCTCATCACACCATCTCATCATACCATCTCATCATACCATCTCATCACACCATCTCATCACACCATCTCATCATACCAACTTATCATACCATCTCATCACACCATCTCATCACACCATCTCATCACACCATCTCATCACATCATCTCATCACACCATCTCATCACACCATCTCATCACACCATCTCATCACATCATCTCATCGCACCATCTCATCACACCATCTCATCACACCATCTCATCACATCATCTCATCACACCATCTCATCACATCATCTCATCGCACCATCTCATCACATCATCTCATCATACCAACTTATCATACCATCTCATCACACCATCTCATCACACCATCTCATCACACCATCTCATCATACCATCTCATCCCACCATCTCATCATCTCAACTTATCCCACCATCTCATCACATCATCTCATCCCACCATCTCATCATCTCAACTTATCCCACCATCTCATCACACCATCTCATCACACCATCTCATCATACCATCTCATCACACCATCTCATCACACCATCTCATCACACCATCTCATCATACCATCTCATCACACCATCTCATCACACCATCTCATCACACCAACTTATCATACCATCTCATCACACCATCTCATCACACCATCTCATCATCTCAACTTATCCCACCATCTCATCACACCATCTCATCACACCATCTCATCATCTCAACTTATCCCACCATCTCATCACACCATCTCATCACACCATCTCATCACACCATCTCATCACACCAACTTATCATACCATCTCATCACACCATCTCATCACACCATCTCATCATCTCAACTTATCCCACCATCTCATCACACCATCTCATCACACCATCTCATCACATCATCTCAACATACCATCTCATCACACCATCTTATCCCACCATCTCATCACACCATCTCATCTCATCATCTCATCACACCATCTCATCACACCATCTCATCATCTCAACTAATCCCACCATCTCATCACACCATCTCATCACATCATCTCAACATACCATCTCATCACACCATCTTATCCCACCATCTCATCACACCATCTCATCTCATCATCTCATCACACCATCTCATCATCTCAACTTATCCCACCATCTCATCATACCATCTCATCACACCATCTCATCACACCATCTCATCACACCATCTCATCACACCATCTCATCACACCATCTCATCACACCAACTTATCATACCATCTCATCACACCATCTCATCACACCATCTCATCCCGCCATCTCATCATACCATCTCATCACACCATCTCATCACACCATCTCATCACACCATCTCATCACACCATCTCATCACATCATCTCATCACATCATCTCATCATACCAACTTATCATACCATCTCATCACACCATCTCATCACACCATCTCATCACACCATCTCATCACACCATCTCATCACATCATCTCATCCCACCATCTCATCATCTCAACTTATCCCACCATCTCATCACATCATCTCAACATACCATCTCATCACACCATCTCATCATCTCAACTTATCCCACCATCTCATCATACCATCTCATCACACCATCTCATCACACCATCTCATCATACCATCTCATCACACCATCTCATCACACCATCTCATCACACCATCTCATCACACCATCTCATCACATCATCTCATCACATCATCTCATCATACCAACTTATCATACCATCTCATCACACCATCTCATCACACCATCTCATCACACCATCTCATCACACCATCTCATCACATCATCTCATCCCACCATCTCATCACACCATCTCATCATACCATCTCATCACATCATCTCATCATACCAACTTATCATACCATCTCATCACACCATCTCATCACACCATCTCATCACACCATCTCATCACACCATCTCATCTCATCATCTCAACTTATCCCACCATCTCATCATCTCAACTTATCCCACCATCTCATCATACCATCTCATCACACCATCTCATCACATCATCTCATCATACCAACTTATCATACCATCTCATCACACCATCTCATCACACCATCTCATCACACCATCTCATCACACCATCTCATCACATCATCTCATCCCACCATCTCATCACACCATCTCATCATACCATCTCATCACATCATCTCATCATACCAACTTATCATACCATCTCATCACACCATCTCATCACACCATCTCATCACACCATCTCATCACACCAACTCATCACACCATCTCATCACACCATCTCATCTCATCATCTCAACTTATCCCACCATCTCATCATCTCAACTTATCCCACCATCTCATCACACCATCTCATCACACCATCTCATCATCTCAACTTATCCCACCATCTCATCATACCATCTCATCACACCATCTCATCACACCATCTCATCATACCATCTCATCACACCATCTCATCACACCATCTCATCACACCATCTCATCACACCATCTCATCACATCATCTCATCACATCATCTCATCATACCAACTTATCATACCATCTCACCACACCATCTCATCACACCATCTCATCACACCATCTCATCACATCATCTCATCCCACCATCTCATCACACCATCTCATCACACCATCTCATCACACCATCTCATCACACCATCTCATCACACCATCTCATCACACCATCTCATCACACCAACTTATCATACCATCTCATCACACCATCTCATCACACCATCTCATCCCGCCATCTCATCATACCATCTCATCACACCATCTCATCACACCATCTCATCACACCATCTCATCACACCATCTCATCACATCATCTCATCACATCATCTCATCATACCAACTTATCATACCATCTCATCACACCATCTCATCACACCATCTCATCACACCATCTCATCACACCATCTCATCACATCATCTCATCCCACCATCTCATCATCTCAACTTATCCCACCATCTCATCACATCATCTTAACATACCATCTCATCATACCATCTCGTCACACCATCTCATCACACCATCTCATCACACCAACTTATCATACCATCTCATCACACCATCTCATCACACCATCTCATCACACCATCTCATCACACCATCTCATCACACCATCTCATCACATCATCTCATCACATCATCTCATCATACCAACTTATCATACCATCTCATCATACCATCTCATCACACCATTTCATCCCGCCATCTCATCATACCATCTCATCACACCATCTCATCACATCATCTCAGCATACCAACTTATCATACCATCTCATCACACCATCTCATCACACCATCTCATCACATCATCTCATCATACCAACTTATCATACCATCTCATCACACCATCTCATCGCACCATCTCATCACACCATCTCATCACACCATCTCATCACACCATCTCATCACATCATCTCATCGCACCATCTCATCGCACTATCTCATCACACCATCTCATCGCACCATCTCATCACACCATCTCATCATACCATCTCATCACACCATCTCATCACACCATCTCATCATCTCAACTTATCCCACCATCTCATCACACCATCTCATCACACCATCTTATCATACCATCTCATCATACCATCTCATCACACCATCTCATCCCGCCATCTCATCATACCATCTCATCACACCATCTCATCACATCATCTCAGCATACCAACTTATCATACCATCTCATCACACCATCTCATCACACCATCTCATCACATCATCTCATCATACCAACTTATCATACCATCTCATCACACCATCTCATCGCACCATCTCATCACACCATCTCATCACACCATCTCATCACACCATCTCATCACATCATCTCATCGCACCATCTCATCGCACTATCTCATCACACCATCTCATCGCACCATCTCATCACACCATCTCATCATACCATCTCATCACACCATCTCATCACACCATCTCATCATACCATCTCATCACACCATCTCATCACACCATCTCATCACACCATCTCATCACACTATCTCATCACACCATCTCATCACACCATCTCATCACACCATCTCATCATCTCAACTTATCCCACCATCTCATCACATCATCTCAACATACCATCTCATCACACCATCTCATCACACCATCTCATCACATCATCTCATCACACCATCTCATCATACCATCTCATCACACCATCTCATCACATCATCTCATCACACCATCTCATCATACCATCTCATCACACCATCTCATCACATCATCTCATCACACCATCTCATCCCACCATCTCATCACACCATCTCATCATACCATCTCATCCCGCCATCTCATCATACCATCTCATCACACCATCTCATCACACCATCTCATCACATCATCTCATCACATCATCTCATCGCACCATCTCATCGCACTATCTCATCACACCATCTCATCGCACCATCTCATCACACCATCTCATCATACCATCTCATCCCACCATCTCATCACATCATCTCATCATCTCAACTTATCCCACCATCTCATCACACCATCTCATCACACCATCTCATCCCGCCATCTCATCCCGCCATCTCATCACACCATCTCATCATACCATCTCATCACACCATCTCATCACATCATCTCATCATACCATCTCATCACATCATCTCATCATACCAACTTATCATACCATCTCATCCCACCATCTCATCATCTCAACTTATCCCACCATCTCATCACACCATCTCATCACACCATCTCATCACACCATCTCATCACACCATCTCATCACACCATCTCATCACACCATCTCATCATACCATCTCATCACATCATCTCATCATCTCAACTTATCCCACCATCTCATCACATCATCTCATCATACCATCTCATCATACCATCTCATCACACCATCTCATCACACCATCTCATCACACTATCTCATCACACCATCTCATCATCTCAACTTATCCCACCATCTCATCATACCATCTCATCACATCATCTCATCATACCATCTCATCACACCATCTCATCACACCATCTCATCATACCATCTCATCACATCATCTCATCATCTCAACTTATCCCACCATCTCATCATACCATCTCATCACATCATCTCATCACACCATCTCATCACATCATCTCATCATCTCAACTTATCCAACCATCTCATCACACCATCTCATCACACCATCTCATCATACCATCTCATCACATCATCTCATCACACCATCTCATCACATCATCTCATCATCTCAACTTATCCAACCATCTCATCACACCATCTCATCACACCATCTCATCATACCATCTCATCACACCATCTCATCACACCATCTCATCACATCATCTCATCATACCATCTCATCACACTATCTCATCACATCATCTCATCATCTCAACTTATCCCACCATCTCATCATACCATCTCATCCCACCATCTCATCACACCATCTCATCACACCATCTCATCACACCATCTCATCACATCATCTCATCATCTCAACTTATCCCACCATCTCATCATACCATCTCATCACATCATCTCAGCATACCAACTTATCATACCATCTCATCACACCATCTCATCACACTATCTCATCACACCATCTCATCATACCATCTCATCACACCATCTCATCACATCATCTCATCATACCATCTCATCACATCATCTCATCATACCAACTTATCGTACCATCTCATCACACCATCTCATCATCTCAACTTATCCCACCATCTCATCACACCATCTCATCACACCATCTCATCACACCATCTCATCATACCATCTCATCACATCATCTCATCATACCATCTCATCATACCATCTCATCACACCATCTCATCACACCATCTCATCACATCATCTCATCATCTCAACTTATCCCACCATCTCATCATACCATCTCATCGCACCATCTCATCACACCATCTCATCACACCATCTCATCACACCATCTCATCATACCATCTCATCATACCATCTCATCACACCATCTCATCACATCATCTCAGCATACCAACTTATCATACCATCTCATCACACCATCTCATCACACTATCTCATCTCACCATCTCATCATCTCAACTTATCCCACCATCTCATCACACCATCTCATCCCACCATCTCATCACACCATCTCATCACACCATCTCATCACACCATCTCATCACACCATCTCATCACACCATCTCATCACACCATCTCATCACACCATCTCATCACACCATCTCATCACACCATCTCATCACACCATCTCATCACACCATCTCATCACACCATCTCATCACACCATCTCATCACACCATCTTATCACACCATCTCATCATACCATCTCATAACACCATCTCATCACACCATCTCATCACATCATCTCATCACACCATCTCATCATCTCAACTTATCCCACCATCTCATCACACCATCTCATCACACCATCTCATCACACCATCTCATCACACCATCTCATCATACCATCTCATCCCACCATCTCATCATCTCAACTTATCCCACCATCTCATCACATCATCTCATCCCACCATCTCATCATCTCAACTTATCCCACCATCTCATCACACCATCTCATCACACCATCTCATCATACCATCTCATCACACCATCTCATCACACCATCTCATCACACCATCTCATCATACCATCTCATCACACCATCTCATCACACCATCTCATCACACCAACTTATCATACCATCTCATCACACCATCTCATCACACCATCTCATCATCTCAACTTATCCCACCATCTCATCACACCATCTCATCACACCATCTCATCATCTCAACTTATCCCACCATCTCATCACACCATCTCATCACACCATCTCATCACACCATCTCATCACACCAACTTATCATACCATCTCATCACACCATCTCATCACACCATCTCATCATTTCAACTTATCCCACCATCTCATCACACCATCTCATCACACCATCTCATCACATCATCTCAACATACCATCTCATCACACCATCTTATCCCACCATCTCATCACACCATCTCATCTCATCATCTCATCACACCATCTCATCACACCATCTCATCATCTCAACTTATCCCACCATCTCATCACACCATCTCATCACATCATCTCAACATACCATCTCATCACACCATCTTATCCCACCATCTCATCACACCATCTCATCTCATCATCTCATCACACCATCTCATCATCTCAACTTATCCCACCATCTCATCATACCATCTCATCACACCATCTCATCACACCATCTCATCACACCATCTCATCACACCATCTCATCACACCATCTCATCACACCAACTTATCATACCATCTCATCACACCATCTCATCACACCATCTCATCCCGCCATCTCATCATACCATCTCATCACACCATCTCATCACACCATCTCATCACACCATCTCATCACACCATCTCATCACATCATCTCATCACATCATCTCATCATACCAACTTATCATACCATCTCATCACACCATCTCATCACACCATCTCATCACACCATCTCATCACACCATCTCATCACATCATCTCATCCCACCATCTCATCATCTCAACTTATCCCACCATCTCATCACATCATCTCAACATACCATCTCATCACACCATCTCATCATCTCAACTTATCCCACCATCTCATCATACCATCTCATCACACCATCTCATCACACCATCTCATCATACCATCTCATCACACCATCTCATCACACCATCTCATCACACCATCTCATCACATCATCTCATCATCTCAACTTATCCCACCATCTCATCATACCATCTCATCACATCATCTCAGCATACCAACTTATCATACCATCTCATCACACCATCTCATCACACTATCTCATCACACCATCTCATCATACCATCTCATCACACCATCTCATCACATCATCTCATCATACCATCTCATCACATCATCTCATCATACCAACTTATCGTACCATCTCATCACACCATCTCATCATCTCAACTTATCCCACCATCTCATCACACCATCTCATCACACCATCTCATCATACCATCTCATCACATCATCTCATCATACCATCTCATCATACCATCTCATCACACCATCTCATCACACCATCTCATCACATCATCTCATCATCTCAACTTATCCCACCATCTCATCATACCATCTCATCGCACCATCTCATCACACCATCTCATCACACCATCTCATCACACCATCTCATCATACCATCTCATCATACCATCTCATCACACCATCTCATCACATCATCTCAGCATACCAACTTATCATACCATCTCATCACACCATCTCATCACACTATCTCATCACACCATCTCATCATCTCAACTTATCCCACCATCTCATCACACCATCTCATCCCACCATCTCATCACACCATCTCATCACACCATCTCATCACACCATCTCATCACACCATCTCATCACACCATCTCATCACACCATCTCATCACACCATCTCATCACACCATCTCATCACACCATCTCATCACACCATCTCATCACATCATCTCATCACACCATCTCATCACACCATCTCATCACACCATCTTATCACACCATCTCATCATACCATCTCATAACACCATCTCATCACACCATCTCATCACATCATCTCATCACACCATCTCATCATCTCAACTTATCCCACCATCTCATCACACCATCTCATCACACCATCTCATCACACCATCTCATCACACCATCTCATCATACCATCTCATCCCACCATCTCATCATCTCAACTTATCCCACCATCTCATCACATCATCTCATCCCACCATCTCATCATCTCAACTTATCCCACCATCTCATCACACCATCTCATCACACCATCTCATCATACCATCTCATCACACCATCTCATCACACCATCTCATCACACCATCTCATCATACCATCTCATCACACCATCTCATCACACCATCTCATCACACCAACTTATCATACCATCTCATCACACCATCTCATCACACCATCTCATCATCTCAACTTATCCCACCATCTCATCACACCATCTCATCACACCATCTCATCATCTCAACTTATCCCACCATCTCATCACACCATCTCATCACACCATCTCATCACACCATCTCATCACACCAACTTATCATACCATCTCATCACACCATCTCATCACACCATCTCATCATCTCAACTTATCCCACCATCTCATCACACCATCTCATCACACCATCTCATCACATCATCTCAACATACCATCTCATCACACCATCTTATCCCACCATCTCATCACACCATCTCATCTCATCATCTCATCACACCATCTCATCACACCATCTCATCATCTCAACTTATCCCACCATCTCATCACACCATCTCATCACATCATCTCAACATACCATCTCATCACACCATCTTATCCCACCATCTCATCACACCATCTCATCTCATCATCTCATCACACCATCTCATCATCTCAACTTATCCCACCATCTCATCATACCATCTCATCACACCATCTCATCACACCATCTCATCACACCATCTCATCACACCATCTCATCACACCATCTCATCACACCAACTTATCATACCATCTCATCACACCATCTCATCACACCATCTCATCCCGCCATCTCATCATACCATCTCATCACACCATCTCATCACACCATCTCATCACACCATCTCATCACACCATCTCATCACATCATCTCATCACATCATCTCATCATACCAACTTATCATACCATCTCATCACACCATCTCATCACACCATCTCATCACACCATCTCATCACACCATCTCATCACATCATCTCATCCCACCATCTCATCATCTCAACTTATCCCACCATCTCATCACATCATCTCAACATACCATCTCATCACACCATCTCATCATCTCAACTTATCCCACCATCTCATCATACCATCTCATCACACCATCTCATCACACCATCTCATCATACCATCTCATCACACCATCTCATCACACCATCTCATCACACCATCTCATCACACCATCTCATCACATCATCTCATCACATCATCTCATCATACCAACTTATCATACCATCTCATCACACCATCTCATCACACCATCTCATCACACCATCTCATCACACCATCTCATCACATCATCTCATCCCACCATCTCATCACACCATCTCATCATACCATCTCATCACATCATCTCATCATACCAACTTATCATACCATCTCATCACACCATCTCATCACACCATCTCATCACACCATCTCATCACACCATCTCATCTCATCATCTCAACTTATCCCACCATCTCATCATCTCAACTTATCCCACCATCTCATCATACCATCTCATCACACCATCTCATCACATCATCTCATCATACCAACTTATCATACCATCTCATCACACCATCTCATCACACCATCTCATCACACCATCTCATCACACCATCTCATCACATCATCTCATCCCACCATCTCATCACACCATCTCATCATACCATCTCATCACATCATCTCATCATACCAACTTATCATACCATCTCATCACACCATCTCATCACACCATCTCATCACACCATCTCATCACACCAACTCATCACACCATCTCATCACACCATCTCATCTCATCATCTCAACTTATCCCACCATCTCATCATCTCAACTTATCCCACCATCTCATCACACCATCTCATCACACCATCTCATCATCTCAACTTATCCCACCATCTCATCATACCATCTCATCACACCATCTCATCACACCATCTCATCATACCATCTCATCACACCATCTCATCACACCATCTCATCACACCATCTCATCACACCATCTCATCACATCATCTCATCACATCATCTCATCATACCAACTTATCATACCATCTCATCACACCATCTCATCACACCATCTCATCACACCATCTCATCACATCATCTCATCCCACCATCTCATCACACCATCTCATCACACCATCTCATCACACCATCTCATCACACCATCTCATCACACCATCTCATCACACCATCTCATCACACCAACTTATCATACCATCTCATCACACCATCTCATCACACCATCTCATCCCGCCATCTCATCATACCATCTCATCACACCATCTCATCACACCATCTCATCACACCATCTCATCACACCATCTCATCACATCATCTCATCACATCATCTCATCATACCAACTTATCATACCATCTCATCACACCATCTCATCACACCATCTCATCACACCATCTCATCACACCATCTCATCACATCATCTCATCCCACCATCTCATCATCTCAACTTATCCCACCATCTCATCACATCATCTTAACATACCATCTCATCATACCATCTCATCACACCATCTCATCACACCATCTCATCACACCAACTTATCATACCATCTCATCACACCATCTCATCACACCATCTCATCACACCATCTCATCACACCATCTCATCACACCATCTCATCACATCATCTCATCACATCATCTCATCATACCAACTTATCATACCATCTCATCATACCATCTCATCACACCATCTCATCCCGCCATCTCATCATACCATCTCATCACACCATCTCATCACATCATCTCAGCATACCAACTTATCATACCATCTCATCACACCATCTCATCACACCATCTCATCACATCATCTCATCATACCAACTTATCATACCATCTCATCACACCATCTCATCGCACCATCTCATCACACCATCTCATCACACCATCTCATCACACCATCTCATCACATCATCTCATCGCACCATCTCATCGCACTATCTCATCACACCATCTCATCGCACCATCTCATCACACCATCTCATCATACCATCTCATCACACCATCTCATCACACCATCTCATCATCTCAACTTATCCCACCATCTCATCACACCATCTCATCACACCATCTTATCATACCATCTCATCATACCATCTCATCACACCATCTCATCCCGCCATCTCATCATACCATCTCATCACACCATCTCATCACATCATCTCAGCATACCAACTTATCATACCATCTCATCACACCATCTCATCACACCATCTCATCACATCATCTCATCATACCAACTTATCATACCATCTCATCACACCATCTCATCGCACCATCTCATCACACCATCTCATCACACCATCTCATCACACCATCTCATCACATCATCTCATCGCACCATCTCATCGCACTATCTCATCACACCATCTCATCGCACCATCTCATCACACCATCTCATCATACCATCTCATCACACCATCTCATCACACCATCTCATCATACCATCTCATCACACCATCTCATCACACCATCTCATCACACCATCTCATCACACTATCTCATCACACCATCTCATCACACCATCTCATCACACCATCTCATCATCTCAACTTATCCCACCATCTCATCACATCATCTCAACATACCATCTCATCACACCATCTCATCACACCATCTCATCACATCATCTCATCACACCATCTCATCATACCATCTCATCACACCATCTCATCACATCATCTCATCACACCATCTCATCATACCATCTCATCACACCATCTCATCACATCATCTCATCACACCATCTCATCCCACCATCTCATCACACCATCTCATCATACCATCTCATCCCGCCATCTCATCATACCATCTCATCACACCATCTCATCACACCATCTCATCACACCATCTCATCACATCATCTCATCGCACCATCTCATCGCACTATCTCATCACACCATCTCATCGCACCATCTCATCACACCATCTCATCATACCATCTCATCCCACCATCTCATCACATCATCTCATCATCTCAACTTATCCCACCATCTCATCACACCATCTCATCACACCATCTCATCCCGCCATCTCATCCCGCCATCTCATCACACCATCTCATCATACCATCTCATCACACCATCTCATCACATCATCTCATCATACCATCTCATCACATCATCTCATCATACCAACTTATCATACCATCTCATCCCACCATCTCATCATCTCAACTTATCCCACCATCTCATCACACCATCTCATCACACCATCTCATCACACCATCTCATCACACCATCTCATCACACCATCTCATCACACCATCTCATCATACCATCTCATCACATCATCTCAACTTATCCCACCATCTCATCACATCATCTCATCATACCATCTCATCATACCATCTCATCACACCATCTCATCACACCATCTCATCACACTATCTCATCACACCATCTCATCATCTCAACTTATCCCACCATCTCATCATACCATCTCATCACATCATCTCATCATACCATCTCATCACACCATCTCATCACACCATCTCATCATACCATCTCATCACATCATCTCATCATCTCAACTTATCCCACCATCTCATCATACCATCTCATCACATCATCTCATCACACCATCTCATCACATCATCTCATCATCTCAACTTATCCAACCATCTCATCACACCATCTCATCACACCATCTCATCATACCATCTCATCACATCATCTCATCACACCATCTCATCACATCATCTCATCATCTCAACTTATCCAACCATCTCATCACACCATCTCATCACACCATCTCATCATACCATCTCATCACACCATCTCATCACACCATCTCATCACATCATCTCATCATACCATCTCATCACACTATCTCATCACATCATCTCATCATCTCAACTTATCCCACCATCTCATCATACCATCTCATCCCTCCATCTCATCACACCATCTCATCACACCATCTCATCACACCATCTCATCACATCATCTCATCATCTCAACTTATCCCACCATCTCATCATACCATCTCATCACATCATCTCAGCATACCAACTTATCATACCATCTCATCACACCATCTCATCACACTATCTCATCACACCATCTCATCATACCATCTCATCACACCATCTCATCACATCATCTCATCATACCATCTCATCACATCATCTCATCATACCAACTTATCATACCATCTCATCACACCATCTCATCATCTCAACTTATCCCACCATCTCATCACACCATCTCATCACACCATCTCATCATACCATCTCATCACATCATCTCATCATACCATCTCATCATACCATCTCATCACACCATCTCATCACACCATCTCATCACATCATCTCATCATCTCAACTTATCCCACCATCTCATCATACCATCTCATCGCACCATCTCATCACACCATCACACCATCTCATCACACCATCTCATCATACCATCTCATCACACCATCTCATCACACCATCTCATCACACCATCTCATCATACCATCTCATCATACCATCTCATCACACCATCTCATCACATCATCTCAGCATACCAACTTATCATACCATCTCATCACACCATCTCATCACACTATCTCATCACACCATCTCATCATCTCAACTTATCCCACCATCTCATCACACCATCTCATCCCACCATCTCATCACACCATCTCATCACACCATCTCATCACACCATCTCATCACACCATCTCATCACACCATCTCATCACACCATCTCATCACACCATCTCATCACACCATCTCATCACACCATCTCATCACACCATCTCATCACACCATCTCATCACACCATCTCATCACACCATCTCATCACACCATCTTATCACACCATCTCATCATACCATCTCATAACACCATCTCATCACACCATCTCATCACATCATCTCATCACACCATCTCATCATCTCAACTTATCCCACCATCTCATCACACCATCTCATCACACCATCTCATCACACCATCTCATCACACCATCTCATCACACCATCTCATCACACCATCTCATCATACCATCTCATCACATCATCTCATCATCTCAACTTATCCCACCATCTCATCACATCATCTCATCATACCATCTCATCATACCATCTCATCACACCATCTCATCACACCATCTCATCACACTATCTCATCACACCATCTCATCATCTCAACTTATCCCACCATCTCATCATACCATCTCATCACATCATCTCATCATACCATCTCATCACACCATCTCATCACACCATCTCATCACACCATCTCATCACACCATCTCATCACACCATCTCATCACACCATCTCATCGCACCATCTCATCATACCAACTTATCATACCATCTCATCACACCATCTCATCACACCATCTCATCACACCATCTCATCACACCATCTCATCACACCATCTCATCACACCATCTCATCACACCATCTCATCACACCATCTCATCACACCATCTCATCACACTATCTCATCACACCATCTCATCATCTCAACTTATCCCACCATCTCATCATACCATCTCATCACACCATCTCATCACACCATCTCATCACACCATCTCATCACACCATCTCATCACACCATCTCATCACACCATCTCATCACACCATCTCATCACACCATCTCATCACACCATCTCATCACACCATCTCATCACACCATCTCATCACACCATCTCATCACACCATCTTATCACACCATCTCATCATACCATCTCATAACACCATCTCATCACACCATCTCATCACATCATCTCATCACACCATCTCATCATCTCAACTTATCCCACCATCTCATCACACCATCTCATCACACCATCTCATCACACCATCTCATCACACCATCTCATCACACCATCTCATCACACCATCTCATCACACCATCTCATCACACCATCTCATCACACCATCTCATCACACCATCTCATCACACCATCTCATCACACCATCTCATCACACCATCTCATCACACCATCTCATCACACCATCTTATCACACCATCTCATCATACCATCTCATAACACCATCTCATCACACCATCTCATCACATCATCTCATCACACCATCTCATCATCTCAACTTATCCCACCATCTCATCACACCATCTCATCACACCATCTCATCACACCATCTCATCACACCATCTCATCACACCATCTCATCACACCATCTCATCATACCATCTCATCATCTCAACTTATCATACCATCTCATCACACCATCTCATCACATCATCTCATCACACCATCTCATCACACCATCTCATCACACTATCTCATCACACCATCTCATCATCTCAACTTATCCCACCATCTCATCATACCATCTCATCACATCATCTCATCATACCATCTCATCACACCATCTCATCACACCATCTCATCACACCATCTCATCACACCATCTCATCACACCATCTCATCATCTCAACTTATCCCACCATCTCATCACATCATCTCATCATACCATCTCATCATACCATCTCATCACACCATCTCATCACACCATCTCATCACACTATCTCATCACACCATCTCATCATCTCAACTTATCCCACCATCTCATCATACCATCTCATCACATCATCTCATCATACCATCTCATCACACCATCTCATCACACCATCTCATCACACCATCTCATCACACCATCTCATCACACCATCTCATCATCTCAACTTATCCCACCATCTCATCATACCATCTCATCACACCATCTCATCACACCATCTCATCACACCATCTCATCACACCATCTCATCACATCATCTCATCACATCATCTCATCATCTCAACTTATCCCACCATCTCATCACATCATCTCATCATACCATCTCATCATACCATCTCATCACACCATCTCATCACACCATCTCATCACACTATCTCATCACACCATCTCATCATCTCAACTTATCCCACCATCTCATCATACCATCTCATCACATCATCTCATCATACCATCTCATCACACCATCTCATCACACCATCTCATCACACCATCTCATCACACCATCTCATCACACCATCTCATCATCTCAACTTATCCCACCATCTCATCATACCATCTCATCACACCATCTCATCACACCATCTCATCACACCATCTCATCACACCATCTCATCACACCATCTCATCACACCATCTCATCACACCATCTCATCACACCATCTCATCACACCATCTCATCACACCATCTCATCACACCATCTCATCACACCATCTCATCACACCATCTTATCACACCATCTCATCATACCATCTCATAACACCATCTCATCACACCATCTCATCACACCATCTCATCACACCATCTCATCACACCATCTCATCACACCATCTCATCATCTCAACTTATCCCACCATCTCATCATACCATCTCATCACACCATCTCATCACACCATCTCATCACACCATCTCATCACACCATCTCATCACACCATCTCATCACACCATCTCATCACACCATCTCATCACACCATCTCATCACACCATCTCATCACACCATCTCATCACACCATCTCATCACACCATCTCATCACACCATCTTATCACACCATCTCATCATACCATCTCATAATACCATCTCATCACACCATCTCATCACATCATCTCATCACACCATCTCATCATCTCAACTTATCCCACCATCTCATCACACCATCTCATCATACCATCTCATCACACCATCTCATCACACCATCTCATCACACCATCTCATCACACCATCTCATCACACCATCTCATCACACCATCTCATCATCTCAACTTATCCCACCATCTCATCATACCATCTCATCACACCATCTCATCACACCATCTCATCACACCATCTCATCACACCATCTCATCACACCATCTCATCACACCATCTCATCACACCATCTCATCACACCATCTCATCACACCATCTCATCACACCATCTCATCACACCATCTCATCACACCATCTCATCACACCATCTCATCACACCATCTCATCACACCATCTTATCACACCATCTCATCATACCATCTCATAACACCATCTCATCACACCATCTCATCACATCATCTCATCACACCATCTCATCATCTCAACTTATCCCACCATCTCATCACACCATCTCATCACACCATCTCATCACACCATCTCATCACACCATCTCATCACACCATCTCATCACACCATCTCATCATACCATCTCATCACATCATCTCATCATCTCAACTTATCCCACCATCTCATCACATCATCTCATCATACCATCTCATCACACCATCTCATCACACCATCTCATCATACCATCTCATCACACCATCTCATCACACCATCTCATCACACTATCTCATCACACCATCTCATCATCTCAACTTATCCCACCATCTCATCATACCATCTCATCACATCATCTCATCATACCATCTCATCACACCATCTCATCACACCATCTCATCACACCATCTCATCACACCATCTCATCGCACCATCTCATCATACCAACTTATCATACCATCTCATCACACCATCTCATCACACCATCTCATCACACCATCTCATCACACCATCTCATCACACCATCTCATCACACCATCTCATCACACCATCTCATCACACCATCTCATCACACCATCTCATCGCACCATCTCATCACACTATCTCATCACACCATCTCATCACACCATCTCATCACATCATCTCATCATACCAACTTATCATACCATCTCATCACACCATCTCATCATACCATCTCATCACACCATCTCATCACACCATCTCATCACACCATCTCATCATACCATCTCATCCCGCCATCTCATCATACCATCTCATCACATCATCTCATCATACCAACTTATCATACCATCTCATCACACCATCTCATCGCACCATCTCATCACACCATCTCATCACACCATCTCATCACACCATCTCATCACACCATCTCATCACTCTAACTCACCACACCATCTCATCACACCATCTCATCACATCAGCTCATCATACCATCTCATCACACCATCTCATCAAACCATCTCATCACACCATCTCATCATACCATCTCATCCCGCCATCTCATCATACCATCTCATCACACCATCTCATCACACCATCTCATCACACCATCTCATCATACCATCTCATCCCGCCATCTCATCATACCATCTCATCACATCATCTCATCACACCATCTTATCATACCATCTCATCACACCATCTTATCATACCATCTCATCACACCATCTCATCACATCATCTCATCACACCATCTTATCATACCATCTCATCATACCATCTTATCATACCATCTTATCACACCATCTCATCAAACCATCTTATCATACCATCTCATCATACCATCTCATCACACCATCTCATCACATCATCTCATCATACCAACGTATCATACCATTTCATCAAACCATCTCATCATACCATCTCATCACACCATCTCATCACATCATCTCATCACATCATCTCATCATACCATCTCATCACACCATCTCATCACACCATCTCATCACAGCATCTCATCATACCAACTTATCATACCATCTCATCACACCATCTCATCATACCATCTCATCACACCATCTCATCACACCATCTCATCACATCATCTCATCATACCAACTTATCATACCATCTGATCACACCATCTCATCACACCATCTCATCACACCATCTCATCATACCATCTCATCCCGCCATCTCATCATACCATCTCATCACACCATCTCATCACACCATCTCATCACACCATCTCATCACACCATCTCATCACACCATCTCATCACACCATCTCATCACACCATCTCATCACACCATCTCATCACACCATCTCATCACACCATCTCATCACACCATCTTATCACACCATCTCATCATACCATCTCATAACACCATCTCATCACACCATCTCATCACACCATCTCATCACACCATCTCATCACACCATCTCATCACACCATCTCATCATCTCAACTTATCCCACCATCTCATCATACCATCTCATCACACCATCTCATCACACCATCTCATCACACCATCTCATCACACCATCTCATCACACCATCTCATCACACCATCTCATCACACCATCTCATCACACCATCTCATCACACCATCTCATCACACCATCTCATCACACCATCTCATCACACCATCTCATCACACCATCTTAT
Organism: Watersipora subatra; assembly: GCF_963576615.1. Classification (NCBI taxonomy): domain Eukaryota; kingdom Metazoa; phylum Bryozoa; class Gymnolaemata; order Cheilostomatida; family Watersiporidae; genus Watersipora; species Watersipora subatra. The sequence goes on from NW_027045379.1 coordinate 25,641, forward strand.
CACACCATCTCATCATACCATCTCATAATACCATCTCATCACACCATCTCATCACATCATCTCATCACACCATCTCATCATCTCAACTTATCCCACCATCTCATCACACCATCTCATCATACCATCTCATCACACCATCTCATCACACCATCTCATCACACCATCTCATCACACCATCTCATCACACCATCTCATCACACCATCTCATCATCTCAACTTATCCCACCATCTCATCATACCATCTCATCACACCATCTCATCACACCATCTCATCACACCATCTCATCACACCATCTCATCACACCATCTCATCACACCATCTCATCACACCATCTCATCACACCATCTCATCACACCATCTCATCACACCATCTCATCACACCATCTCATCACACCATCTCATCACACCATCTCATCACACCATCTCATCACACCATCTTATCACACCATCTCATCATACCATCTCATAACACCATCTCATCACACCATCTCATCACATCATCTCATCACACCATCTCATCATCTCAACTTATCCCACCATCTCATCACACCATCTCATCACACCATCTCATCACACCATCTCATCACACCATCTCATCACACCATCTCATCACACCATCTCATCATACCATCTCATCACATCATCTCATCATCTCAACTTATCCCACCATCTCATCACATCATCTCATCATACCATCTCATCACACCATCTCATCACACCATCTCATCATACCATCTCATCACACCATCTCATCACACCATCTCATCACACTATCTCATCACACCATCTCATCATCTCAACTTATCCCACCATCTCATCATACCATCTCATCACATCATCTCATCATACCATCTCATCACACCATCTCATCACACCATCTCATCACACCATCTCATCACACCATCTCATCGCACCATCTCATCATACCAACTTATCATACCATCTCATCACACCATCTCATCACACCATCTCATCACACCATCTCATCACACCATCTCATCACACCATCTCATCACACCATCTCATCACACCATCTCATCACACCATCTCATCACACCATCTCATCGCACCATCTCATCACACTATCTCATCACACCATCTCATCACACCATCTCATCACATCATCTCATCATACCAACTTATCATACCATCTCATCACACCATCTCATCATACCATCTCATCACACCATCTCATCACACCATCTCATCACACCATCTCATCATACCATCTCATCCCGCCATCTCATCATACCATCTCATCACATCATCTCATCATACCAACTTATCATACCATCTCATCACACCATCTCATCGCACCATCTCATCACACCATCTCATCACACCATCTCATCACACCATCTCATCACACCATCTCATCACTCTAACTCACCACACCATCTCATCACACCATCTCATCACATCAGCTCATCATACCATCTCATCACACCATCTCATCAAACCATCTCATCACACCATCTCATCATACCATCTCATCCCGCCATCTCATCATACCATCTCATCACACCATCTCATCACACCATCTCATCACACCATCTCATCATACCATCTCATCCCGCCATCTCATCATACCATCTCATCACATCATCTCATCACACCATCTTATCATACCATCTCATCACACCATCTTATCATACCATCTCATCACACCATCTCATCACATCATCTCATCACACCATCTTATCATACCATCTCATCATACCATCTTATCATACCATCTTATCACACCATCTCATCAAACCATCTTATCATACCATCTCATCATACCATCTCATCACACCATCTCATCACATCATCTCATCATACCAACGTATCATACCATTTCATCAAACCATCTCATCATACCATCTCATCACACCATCTCATCACATCATCTCATCACATCATCTCATCATACCATCTCATCACACCATCTCATCACACCATCTCATCACAGCATCTCATCATACCAACTTATCATACCATCTCATCACACCATCTCATCATACCATCTCATCACACCATCTCATCACACCATCTCATCACATCATCTCATCATACCAACTTATCATACCATCTGATCACACCATCTCATCACACCATCTCATCACACCATCTCATCATACCATCTCATCCCGCCATCTCATCATACCATCTCATCACACCATCTCATCACACCATCTCATCACACCATCTCATCACACCATACCATCATACCATCTCATCACACCATTCCATCATACCATCACACCATACCATCAAACCATCTCATGACACAATCTCATCCCACCATCTCGTCATACCGTCTCATCACAACATTCCGTCACACCATCTCATTACACCATCTCATCACACCATCACACGCTGCCCTGAAGCTGTAGACCTCTTAAGCATCAACAACCCTCAAAGTATGCATAAATGCGATCAATTGTAAGCATCAAAATCTACATAAATATATTGTTTATGGTTCATGGTATGCAAAACCTTTTCTTTATTCAACGATTGACATAAAACTCATGACACTAAAGATATATCTGTAAGGGAAATTGACAGAACAAGAGCTATTACTTCTTTCTTACAATTATTATTTAGATGAGCCTGTCCCATATTGCTCCTCATTGGCTTATTAACTATGCTATTAGCATATTAATTATTTATAGTTATAAGGTCTATGGTGCAACTTATCGATGTTTTGATTTGCTTCAATGCAGAAAAGGATCTCTCGCTCATTGCATTAATGGCAGGCAATACCAATACTAGATTAGTGAGCCTGAAAATTAGTGAAAATGCAAGTTTGAGGGTTTTTTTCACATCCCTACCATAAGCAATAATGTTCAGTTTCTAAGTCTTAACAAAGTTTCACAAGATCACTCATTTGACGAGATCACCACGGAGACAATATAAAATGCTAATTGCTCGCACTTAATTTAGTTGTTAGAATTTCCAACTTGGAAATACCAAATGAATGAGCTTACCTTAACTTTAGGTTGAGGTGGAGAACTTAAAATGAGCTTCTCACCTAACTGCCAAAAGTCACTAAAAAGTTGGGCTGGCTCAGCCGCCCAGTGAGCCACCCAGCCGCCCCAGGGAACACGGGCCTGATAAATACAAATCAATTTTCAGAATCCATTCCGAATACATTCATAGCACCATTTTATATTAGAATACCACTTTATATTAGTATACTATTTTTATATTACAGTACCATTTTTATATCAGAATACTATTTTTATATCAGAATACCGTTTTTATATCAGAATACCATTTTATATCAGAATATCATATTTATATTAGAGTAGCATTTGACATCAGCAACTACAAGTCTGTCTCTAACAGCTTTTTAAGAGTATGTATAACTTATCATTGGCGATTATTGGTAATTATCAACTAAATTATGTTATTGTCAAAAGAAAAAAAAATGACAGGACGGAAATCAGAAACCATTGAATGAGTTGAACCGATGTGTTTTAACATTTTGAAATATAATATTAGACGTGATAAGATAATATACAAAAGGTTGAAGTAACAGAAAGTTCATAAACCAAAATATACAAGAGGATGTAGAATGTTGGTGTCACAGATTAGAAAACGATGTTTGTCATATGTGGGGAAGGACAAATATAAATATTTTGACCATAGTTTACACAGGATTTTCAAACCTGTAAGACAAATGCGAAAATATGCAAGTTTGTTATAAGGCAATATGTTTGAGGATTCTGTGATGTGACGGGTAGCAGTGTCGTAAGCTGGGATACATGGTAGTACGCAAGTCTTAATATAGATTTCTGTGAAAGTAAGACAGGGAGTAGTGAGACGTGTGTGCATGCGTGCTTTATTTCATCAATTAGTAGAAATATAACATTAAGCAAAATGAAGATATAGTTATAATATTAAGTTGAAGAAAATAAATTAAAGATTAGTTCCTACTTGTTAAGACGTTATGAAGCCCACGTGCGCAGTAGCACTGCAGCTGGTCAAGGCGCTGGGCCCGCAGGAGTTGGCACATTCAAGCAGCAGATCTGAACTTATCTAGGCTTAACAAATGGCTTTTAACATTAACTCTAAAACTACTAAGTGCAGACGTTTTTGCGTAAGTCTATTGGAAGACTGTTCCATTGTGTTGGTACTCTGTATTCGAGTGTTTTTGTCCTGAAGCATTATAAAATAATGGTAAAGGTAGAGGTTGGTTTTTAAAAATCTGATGTTATATTGTGAATCCTTTTTTGTTTTGTCATCACTTGAATAAAATTTTGAATGAGCTATCAAGAGAACTTTATGCTGATAAAGTTTATCGACAGGCACCACAAACAGCTGAACAAACAGGGACCGAGATGAAGCCAGTGGTGGTTTATTAAAGATTATGCGCAATAGACATTTTTGTGATATTAATTTTTTTTAAATAGGATAATGAATCATTTCACGAATGACTCCAGACAGTAACCAAGTTTAGAGTTAATAAACGCGTTGTTTATTAGTTTCATAATACTTCTGGGTAAAAATTTAGAACGTCTACTAATAAGACCCGACAGATACTATCCGCTTATTAAGCTTATTGACATAGTTTCTGTAGTGAGACGAAAAAGTATACATCAATGCTAGTGGTCAGATGGCAATGCACAAATTGAAAGCAAGACAACAGTACTACCTTTTGGCTTATGAATTACTTCTGTTCGTATTGAAATATCTTTAGTATAAGTTTTTTTCTTCATGAACTCGAGCTCTCAAACTTGTGGTGACATTTAAAATACAGTACAACAATCAATACCTCACCTCAATGAGCTTTTGCACCGAATTCATTAACATTCCCAAATCTGTCTCTTAAATACCTTTTTATACTCTGAAAACAAGACTGAATTGAATTTGTAGTGAAAACCTTTTGTTTGAGCCTGTTTATTTTGAATACTATTGTCTAATTTCACTTGAGAGGATGGACATTTATAATTTTAAAAATCATTTTTAAAAAAAAACTTATAAAAGTGCCATTTATGTTTTCTTTATAGTACCAAATATGTACAAGACGAGTCACATGCAAAAAAAATACATAGACTAACATTTTGATACGTCGAGCAAACTTCATTCGCGAAAGTCTTTGACATTTCATTCACAATACAAAATAAACAGCAAATCATAAGTAGGAGAGGCGGAGCATACCTCATGCGCATTGGGACATGTCCCAAGGCATCCCATGTGTCCCAAAGCAATCCATGAACTATCTTGCTGTTTGCTTAGTTTACTATTACCGGAGTACAAGGAAAGTTAAATACTGCGCTATGCGCTTCATCAAGGCCATGCCGGCCTTAGCAATAAGTAACAGGGATCAGTAATAGCTACTTGCTTTAAAAGTGCATAAAATATATTATACATTTTTATTACAGAGAGTCATGGTGCCTAATTGAAAACCAACCACACACATTAGTTGTACAGATGAGCATATTACAGCTTTACAACTGGTGTTAAATGGAAAATCTACTTTGCAAGGAGCAAAGTAGATTACTAACTTTAACTTCAAGTAACTTGAGCTTTAACTTGGCAAAATAACGTGAAGAGACATTTTCACGTTATTTTGCCAAAGAAACGAATGCAATTGAACCGGGCCAATCTCCAGGCAGTTTGACCTATCGGCTATGGTTTAAAAATAGCAGTGTTCGATGGTGACCAGGAGAAAGCTATAACCTTTTGACTGCATCTACACTGCATGATGGGCTCACAAAAAAGATGCTGAGAGAACTTGCTTTTGAATATGCGAAGATCAACTATCGCTCTTATTTAACTAGCTGGGATACAAACAAACAAGCAGGTCTGTGGTAGTTTACTTGTATATGTTATATATGTTCTACTTATAAATATTCAGAACGTTTCCTACAAGTTTGCAACTACTATCTAATATACCGTAAAACCTCTAATTGATTTCCACCTCTATTTGACTGCCACCTCTATTTGACCACCACTATGAGAGAAAGGTTGGAAAATGGAGCGCTACCGTCTAATGGAGCGTCACCTCCATTTGATTACCACTTTGACTATCTTTGATGTTTATGAGTCCATAGTATCAAGTGATCTGTAAAAAAGTGCCTACAAAATTGTATTCATAACGAATTGTTTACATTAACAACAATCAATCCCTTGTTGACCTACTCCAAAGCTTTTCGCTTTTTTCATCAAAACTTTGCAAGCAACGCCATAGATATAATCAATAAATTTCTCAGGCTAATAGTAGTTCCTTGTTTAACTCGATCTTTCTACTTCGAAGTACTTATATAAAAACGGGTTAAATTTACGTTGGTAGATGAACTTTAAAAGCAGCACCATAAAAATAATTACTAACTCTCTCAGGCTAATATTAGTTCCTTGTTTACTGAGATCAACAACCTTGGCTGCACAGTCACTGTCCATGATATTAGTCCACTGCTAGGGTGAATCCTATCCAAAAGCTGTCACTCCTGCTAATGTAACTGCAGGTTCTAAAGAAACAGAATTTTTGCCATATAACCCGTATAGCCATAAAATATCCAAAATATATTTGTGTTTGTTGTTTAGTGCTACTCCAGTTGTTTAATATATAGTCCCAATGCAACCCGCTACTGTCCCAATGCACCCCGGTATCGGATGCATTGGGAAGCCATTAGACATTAGAAAGCTATAAAAAACTGATGACAAATTCTTAAATACTCATTCTATGGTATATGATTATAACAAAAGATGCTCAAAATAACACTTCATAATGACCTTGAGTTACAGCAGAACTGCTATGAAATATCCCATTTGAATCAAAAATGTTTGAATTTTGTCCTAATGCATCTGTTACAATGATGCAACCTCTGTTACAAGGGTGCAACCTCCGTTACAAGGATGCAACCTCTGTTACAAGAGTGCAGCCTCTGTTACAAGGGTGCAACTTCTGTTACAAGGGTGCAGCCTCTGTTACAAAGGTGCAACCTCTGTTACAAGAGTGCAACCTCTGTTACAAGAGGGCAACCTCTGTTACAAGGATGCAACCTCTGTTACAAGGGTGCAACCTTTTTTACAAGAGTGCAACCTCTGTTACAAGAGTGCAACCTCTGTTACAAGAGTGCAACCTCTGTTACAAGGGTGCAACCTCTTTTACAAATTGTATTCATTTAAAGATGACTAGACTTTCTTTCTTTGTTTTTATACACACGCCTGCAAAAACACAAAATCTCATTTTTTAAAGACAATTTGTATTATATTTGATTATCAAAGCTCTCGATTTACTTCCAGAAGGAGAAAAGTCAAAATTAGGACAGTTCTCATGAGTAACAGAAAATTCTTCATGCCATTGGCAAGCAGGAACAGTTAGCGATTGAAGTTGTTGATTAATCTTTGTTTGGCAGTATTCTGTGACTTTCTTGTTTAGTTGGCGAAAGTGTGAGACCTGAAAAAAAAGTTCGCACATGTTCAACAAGAAATTAACAGAAAATATATGCTGGAGAGAAGAATTCACCAAGTTGAACTGTTTACATTTCAGAACTGTTTCACCCTTCGACTATAACTAAATTTGTTAAAGATTTTATGAACGGCTCTATTCATATGTAATACTATCATTCGTCAATGAATAAAAAAAGAACGGCAGCTTTAAAGGGCACTAAAAGGAAATTGAGGATGAACACAAAGTAATAGTAAGAGAAAGTGAACAAAAACTAGCTGGTCAATGCACCAATCGCGCCTTAGCCTAATAAAAACTTGGTGAATATGGAATACAGTATACGCACCTATAATAAACTTCCTATAACTTAAATTCCACTTTAATGTAAATAATTTGTGTAAAGTTTTTGCTTGATATTACATAAAAAATTCCATATAACATAAAGAGTCAAGTTGATGCAAGTTCTCAAATTTGATTTGAATAATGAGAGTCTCATAGTTAGCCTCTTTTACTGTAAACCAAGTGTAAGTGGTAAGAAGTGTAAGTGGTAAGAAAAAAGATAAACGTTGTCGATACGAACTGATAAACCATTGTTACTGCACAGTCAACGAATTAAAAATTAAGTTTAGCTTTTTTTCTTGATCACAGGGTGAGTTTGAAAAAATCTTGGGACGAAATCGATTATTTACATGTATAAATATAACATAACATAAAATCCCTATTATTTGTACATTCTTGGAATAGAATACATACGCTGTGTGAGTGTCTAATGTAACTACTCAAAATTTTCATCTTTCGCTTTAGATCACGACTAACTGGTTGTGATTTTTTCTTTTTTGAAACTAGTTTTCAGTATCTAAACATTTGAGTATAGGACTACTATATAGTTATATTAGCTCTTACTCAACTTGCCAGCTAATCTCAATTATTAAACACCATCTCAATGCCAGGCAGCGAAAAACACGTTATTTTCTATTAGGTAAAATGGGCAACTGTTAGTAGCACATGGAGAGCGGTTGGTGACCAGGGATTTTGACGATTGATTAATAGTTTCAAGCAGCTTCTAGTTTCTGATTGGTCAATTTTGTGCCGAGCTCTGTGATTAGCTAAAAATCTCAAATTCTGCCTCTCTGCAGAGCATTTTTGACATTTTTTTGTATTTGGTCAAGTTATAAAACAAAAGTTATTTTATGATAATCTCATTTATTTATTCATAAAACCGAAACTACTTCCGTTTTGGGTCTATGCTGATTTCTGATTGGATGTTTTGCTGATATTCCTAATTGGTCTATCGTTAGCAAAACAACTCCAAATATTTGAAAAATTTGCATGCGGTATCACTTCTCCAGTCAATGAAATAAAAACATACAAACATGTAGAATGCACTTGCACTTCATAGCTGTAGGCAACTACCCGGCGTGGACCCGGGTAATAAAAAAGTTTTTGGAAAGAAAATTAATTTGTATTTACTGTAATAAAGCAATATTTTCCATTCTAACTTTCAAACTACATATCATGAGAAATGTGTTTTGTGTAATTGAAATAAATTAAGAAAGAAGATAGAAACAACTGTAAAGGTTTTTTTTACGTTCTATCATGAGAAAAATGTTTTGTGCAGGTAAATAGAAAATAAGACAACTATAAAAGGGTTTAAATGTAAATGTGAAATAATTAGTAAGTAATGCGTCAATTGAGAGGAATGTGTATGGTTCTTTGGTCGCTTGTTCGTAGGTCTCGGTAATCTGCTTGATCAGGTTGGCTGCAGTCATGGCGTCTCCAGGATTATTCTCAATAAAGAAATAGTGCGTATTGAGCGAGATAATTTTCATCAACTTCGAGAATATGTTTTGTACCACCAGAAAAACTGTGAGATTCAGGTGAGGACTTTACTTAGTAAAAAGCGTGTCGACTTTTCCTCCCTCAAAGCTTCCTTCATGAAAGTTTTCAGTAAGATCCATATGTTACCTTCACCACTTTTCAAACCGAAATCATCTTTGTCTGTGTCGATGACTCCATCGTGAAAGTAAACTTTGTTGTCAAATCTGTCAGATGTCATAGTAGTGCGCGATGTGGATAGCTGATGGATTCACTACACTCTCAGAATGAGATATCAAACCAAAAGGCAGTCTCGTATTGCCTGCACCCGTCGACGCTCCGATCATTATGGCCACCAGTGACTGTATTAAAAAATCGATAACCGCTCGAAGGTGTAGCTGTTCATACATGGTTATGTATCAACCCCTTAAATTCCATTCGCAGCGCACCTGGTGATGTAGCCACTTATATTGTAGGTGAATGAGGAGGAGTAAAAGGAGGAGGCAAAGGCCAGTCTTCAAAATAATGACAGCTGTTTCAGTGCCCCTTTCAATACCGTAACTGTGAGGGTATATACCGAAGCAAAGAAGATTACTAAAAAGCTTCTAGTGATCACATTCGTGACAGCTCTCTTTATCCGTTTCCGTCGAGTTTCATGGTCGAAATTTGCCCATGTTGTTCTTTTATTGATGTTAAAAAGGAAAGGTGAAAGGAGGAGAGCAGAAAAGATCAAAGATGCCGTGAAGATGTGGTTTTATTATTTTAGATTTCAGGTTGCTATATTGGTAGAAGTTACAGTGGTGTTGTTACATTAGTGGATATTTCAGTCAAATAGTGGGAGGTTTGATTGCGAGTGAAAATTGTTAGTACAAAAACAATTGCACGAACTATAGTAATGAGGATTCGTGAGCAACAGACAACCCCAAAACTGTTAAGAATGTTAATAAAAATATTGTGTTGGTTCCTGCGACCAACACGTAGAGGCGACTAGGTCGGCTTACTCTACCGGTCAACATTCACCCTTCACAGGGGCTGTGTGCTGGTTTCCCGTGACCAACACGTAGAGGCGACTAGGTCGGATTACTCTACCGGTCAACATTCACCCTTCACAGGGGCAGTGTGCTGGTTTCCCGTGACCAACACGCAGAGGCGACTAGGTCGGCTTACTCCACCGGTCAACATTAACCACCTCACACAAGGGATTGCACCAAAGAGGTTTTATACTAGGTCGACAAGGTCGACCGGAGGTCGACGAGGTCGACAGGGGTCGACAGTGTTTTTATGAGTCTATTCCCACAGCACAGTCCATAGACCAAGTCTTTGGAGATAGCTATATGCCGGGGTGGTTCTGGTATCGCTTAATGTAGCAGAAAGAGTATGATTCAATTGCACTGCATGTATTGAACGAATACAAAGGGCCGAGACTCTGCCTTATGTACATGAAATTATGCAAATTACATGATAAGACCAGCCTCCCTTAGGGGCGTGGCTAACAAAAGAAAGAAAGGGAACATAACTCTGGTTAGAAACTGTACAAGAGGGGATGGAAATCTTGTGTTCCACCACACACGCCGCCCCTATAGACGGCAATCGGCTATAACAAAAAAAAACAAAAAAAACAAAAAAAACACAAACGAGCTAGAATATACTACAAGATAAAAGATGTGTAAATAATGGTTTCTAGGAATAGTCAATGTTTTTAACGGAATCTGTATCGTAATCTTTCACTTAGTCGACATCTGGTTAGCCAACTCTTCCAGGCGGCGGGCCGTTCGTCTGAGGCTGGAGGCCTCCTCTCGGAGGGCGTCTACCGTGGCACGGGGTCGGACATCCCCCAGTCGACTTTGGATGCTTCCCACCGTCGTTAGCGACTTCCTGGGAGCAGGTATGGGCTTCCCTTTCTTGAGCGGACTCTACTTCCGATCCACCCGCTTTTCCTTCGGGGGAGAGGAAAAAGGTGCCTGTGGTCCTCTCCTCACAGGGGGCTTTATCTTAACCGGACCATGAGGCATAGGCTTCTCGAAGGCCGGTGGATTGATTACTTTGACCCTCCTTATCCATGCGGGTAACTGGCGCGGTCGACCTCGTAGATTCTGATGCCCCCTCCGCCGTGATTTTTCCGGTTCTCCAGGCCCTTCATTCTCGATTGGTGTTTGGCTATCGTATCTCTCGAAGAAGAATTTCTTCCACATTTGCAGAAAAACCTCGTGAAGTGTTGTGAAATATGGATCCGACGCCTTCGGGGGGTGGAAAAAGACTGATGGCACAAAGGGCAGTGGGCACCGTCTTCCTCACACAGCTTTATTATTTTTTTTTGTCGTCTCCTCCGAGACCCACTTGGTCGGTATTCGAGAGCTCGGAGAAAGATCTTCCTTTGTCGTGTCGGAGTCTATACCGTCCAACGTCTCATTGGGAGCAGAGTGCAGCTCTAACGGAATTACTAGCTCTGATAGCAAGGGTAGAGCTCCGGTAATTGGGGAAGCTTCCTTGATGGTTTCTCTAATCACTTCCATGGCTGGAGGGTGTAAGTGTGCGTGTGTGTGCGTGTCGAGCTGGTAACAAACAGTGAGAGGGCTTTTTTTATTTTTCAAAATGGCCGCCCTTTAGCCTTGACCCCTTCTGGCCTCTCCTGATTGAACAGTACTTGTGTCGTAATCTGCTAGATACGCAGGGGGCTTTCTTATTCGTTGGGGCCGCGTGGTATTTCCAGTCCCAGTGGTACTAGCCTGGACTCCTTCATTCCCCGTAGCTCTTGTTTCTTCGGTTGCCAATTCGCAGCCAGTGTCGAGGCCAGCCCTCGAGTCAGAGTTGTGTTCACTCGGAGAGACCACAAAATCTTCGTTGTGGAGCCGAGGTGGTTCCAACCTTCCTGGCGATTGCAGTATTGGTAAATCTATTAATCGACTAGGCAGAAGTGATTCAGAAATAACAGCATCTGGATTACCGTTTTTCTGTGATACTCGTCTCCGAGGATAACCTCTCATGTTGGGACGTCTGGCAGGTTCGACTTCAGTTGGGGCTCGACCTTGTTGCACAGGGCTAGGGCGACAAAGCCTTAATCTTTCTTCGGCCTGAGTGGATCGCTGTCCATATCTTTCTACTTCGTACGTATGATTTTCGTGACTCCTTAGTACGCTATAGGGCCCCACATACTTGGCCGCTAATTTCGGATTTTTGCCTCTTCTTCTCCGCTTGCTTAGCAACCATACGAGGTCACCCTCATTGAACAGCGGAGGCTCCCTCACATCGGTTGATACAATTTCCTTCTGTCTATCTCGGAGGAGAGTATGAGCTTGCATCAACCGGTCGTGAACAGTCTGGACATACTCGTGTGTGCTAGTAAATGACTCCAACCTATTTCCATGCAGCAATTTGTCAGGAAGGCAAAGCTCTCGACCCAACATCAAATAATTGGGTGTTTCCTTAGTGGCGGAGTGCGGTAGACCTCGCAGCGTCCGCATGATCTGTGGCAATAGTTGATCCCAGTCCTCTTGTCCTCTGCCCAGTAAAAGTGCTCGTAGGGAGTCACCCAATACTCGGTTGTTTTTTTCAACCACACCATTTTCTTCGGGGTGGTACAGAGTGGTCCTAGATTTGTCGACTCCCCACAAGTCACATAGCTCTTGAAGCAAAGAGGACTCGAATTGGCTCCCCTGGTCGGTGTGGATAATTTCGGGCAGACCGAAGTAACTGAATACTCTTTCATCCAAGACTTGGGCCACCGTTGGAGCTGTAGCGTCAGGGATAGCCAAGGCATCCGACCATCGAGTGAAATGGTCAGTGAGTACCAACACCCAGCTATTTCCTCAAGGTGTCCGAGGTAGGGGTCCCACTAAATTTACTGCTAGACGTTGCCATGGCCTTCCAGCGTACAACCGTTGTCGATTTCCGGAGGTCCGGGCCTTTCCCGTCTTAGCCCGCTGGCAAACTTCACAGGAGAGAACTGCCCTTTTGATATCTCCAGTCATGCCCGGCCAGTACCAATCCAACTAGATGCGCTTCAGGGTCCTTTCCACACCGCAGTGAGTTTGTTCGTGGGCCTTCCACAGGATCTCCTGTCGCAGAGTTTGGGGGCATACCACCACCACCCTTTCTCGCCCATTCTGAATGAGATGAAGGGTCAATACACCTGATTCATCAATCTGGAGCTGATGGAACATCCGGGCCAACCGCTGCAATTCGGAGCTGCCTACTTGCAATACTGCCTCTTCGACTCCTTTCCGGTTCCTGACGGCCTGGTAAATTATCCCTAGGTCGGTAGCGGGTCTCCGTTGCAATGCTCGTACTTCATCTAGTGAGGTTTGTACTACTGTCAACAATTCTGGGCCCTTTGGGGCATCTGGCGGTGAGAAATCTAAACTCGTGGCCCTAGCGTCTGATCGTACTGTAACTTGGTCAGTCTCCACAACGAGTCCTGGCTCACCTGCCACCTTGATGGCCCGTAACCGAGGGTTTTGAGACTTTCTGAGGGGGTTGTCCAACACTCTGGGTGACCCCGCACCGCATGGCAGCCGTACTGGAACTAGGCTAGCTGGTGTGGGAGTCGAGAGGCTGGGCCCTGATGTATGTCTGCTGCTGGGTAGTCGAGGCCATTCGTCTTCGTCCAACTGGTGGGCGCTAGGACTGGGTCCTCCTGTACCTCTTGGTGGCTGTACTGAAACTTGGTCCACTGGTACAGTAGTTTCCCAATTAGTCCCTGGGGGTACTAGAGAGTCACACACTTGTGACCTAGTTGGCCCCCGATCCCGCTTCTTAATGGCAGCACACTGTCGGCAGTCGATGCACTGTTGTCGACTCAACCCATCGGCGTTACCGTGCTTAACGCCTTTTCGATGGATGATTCGATACTTGTGCTCAACAAGGCTCTCCAGCCACCGGGCCACCTGGCAAGAGGGTTCCTTTCTCCGGTGCAGCCAAACCAAGGAGGCATGATCTGTCCGGATAGTAAACTCTCTGCCATATAGGTATGGCCGGAAATGTCGGACAGCTAGCACGACTGCCAGCAGCTCTCTTCTAGTTACGCAGTAGTTGCGTTCGGCGGGAGAGAGGGTCTTGCTATAGTAGGCTATAGGTCGCTCCTTGCCTTGCTGGACCTGGGATAACACAGCTCCAGTCCCTACGTTACTAGCATCAGTATCGAGTACGTAGGGTAAAGAGGGATCAGGATATGCCAGTACTGGAGCGTGCGTCAGTGACCATTTGAGCTTAAGGAAAGCTTCCTGTTCATCTTCTCCCCACTTCCAGGGGGCCCCCTCGCTTGTCAACAGGGTGAGAGGTTTGGCGATCGAGGCGTAGTCAGGTACGTATCGGTGGTAGTACCCAGTGGTACCCAAGTACGATCTCAACTGAGTCACATCCTGTGGTGCTGCCCATTCACTGATGGCCTGAATCTTCTCAGGGTCGGTAGCCACTCCAGTGTCGCTGACTATGTGGCCCAGGTACTTGACTTGGGTCTGGAACAGACTGCATTTAGAGGGCTTCAATTTTAATCCTGCTTGCCTCAATCGTTCCAACACCTCTGCCAGCCTAGCTACATGACTAGAGAAGTCTGCCGACATGACGATGATGTCGTCTAGGTATAGCAGCAAAGTTTTCCAGTGTAGCCCTTGGAGGACGCGTTCCATTAGCCGTTGGAAGGTAGCCGGAGCGGAGGTCAGCCCAAAGGAGAGCACCTTCCATCTCCATAATCCACTGCGTGTGGTAAATGCTGATCGTTCCTGGGCCTCAGCAAAGAGAGGTACCTGCCAATACCCGCTCATCATATCCAGGGTACTGAAAAACTTGCTGCCGGACAAGGCATCTAAACTCTCGTCAATCCGGGGAAGGGGGTAGGCGTCCTGGCGAGTGACACTATTGAGCTTTCTATAGTCCACACATAGTTGCCACGCCCCGTCCTTCTTCCTTACCAAGACCACCGGAGAGCTTCAGGCCCCGTGAGCAGGCTCAATCATGCCTTGTTTCTCAAGAGCCGAAACCTGTCGCTCGATTTCGGCTTCTTTCTCATGTCCTACTCGATATGGGGGTTGACGGATGAGCTGTGCCTTTGGGAGAAGGGGGATTTCATGTTGTACCAGGGTGGTACGCCCCACGTCTTCGCTTCCTTGGCTGAACACATCCGCAAAACGAACCAAAAGGTCTTCCATCCTTCTGTGCTCGGTAGGGGACGAGCAATGCGGTGCCGCTTGTTGGAGCAAGTTCTGCATGTGGGGGGGGCACGCCTGAAGGTGAAGGGGGATGTTCCTTAGGAGTCTCGACATCCTCCTTTACTGTCCAGGGAACCCCTATTTCGTCCGGCCCTACTCCAGTGTATTGTCCCACAATCGTCCCTGCCGTCACGCAGACTGGATGGTCGGTAGGATTCATACAGCGGATGGCCACTCTTCCCTTTTTACCGGGTTGATGTAGGCTGGCGGCCACCATATAACTGCTTCTTACTCCTTCGATTAGCCCTACTGGCTAATAGGATGAGGACGTGAGACGCCCAGCAACTAGGACCTCGGCTCGAGGGGGAAGCGTTGTGGCTCGCATTATCTGAACTCCACTTGTCAGGGGTCGACCCTCTCTGTCAGTGCAAGTCAATTTCTGCCCATTTAACACCAACGTAGGTTGCTGAAAATTCATCTCACAGTGGTGGTCGACCAAGAATGGCATGCCCAGGATGGCATCCTCCTTCAGGGCACACACCACTAGAGATACAGTGACTTGGACACTCCTGATTCTGACTGGGAGAGTGATGAGTCCGTGAAATTGCAGCCGTGTACCATCTGCCATCCGCCCATAGTCTTCTCGAACCTCTAATCGGCTCTTGACATCCTTGGGTAAGCGCTCAAAAACATGTCGTCCCAACAGATTAGACGTGCATCCGGTGTCCACGAGAAACTGGACGGGCTGCCTTCCGATGCGACCTGGCAAGAAATAGCTGCTATTATGTGGCTTCCACAATTCATCTCCATGAGTTTGTTCGGCTTCGCTCATTCTCTGGGGGCCTTTTTTGGAAGGCCGAGACGGCTTTGGCCAGACGTATGTTTCTTCCTTGGTTTCTGAGGGTGGGAGACCTGCACACTCAGGTAAGGGCTGATACTAGTTATGCAAGGGGACCAGTGGCGACCAGGGGGGGAGCCTGTGTCGCCTAGTCCGTCGTGGCCGTTGCCACTGGTCTTGCATTGGTATAGTAGATCCACAGTCAGCACTTCCCCCTACTGCTGTGGATGGGAACCGTTTCCCGACCTCGTGGCTTGAGGTGGTTGTCTTTGGATAGTTTGAGGGCACCAGCGCTGTACGTGCCCTGTCTGGCCGCAGCCCCAACAGTTAGGTTCCTTTCGCTCCGCTCTTCGCCGCCCCAATCGGTTTCCTTCTTTTAGTCCATCTGTTAGCCCTTTTATAGCCAGTAGGACGTCATTCAGGGTGGCTGATGGGGGATCTGAGTGGATGGGGGCGACTGTAGCAAGGGTAGTCTCCTCATTCTCCATTGTCATTACTAGGGGTCGAGCACCAGGCCGAGGAAGAGTGGGCTGAATTTGCAGGAACTCATTTCCTGCCTGCACTGCTTCCTCTAAGCTCTGGGCTCTTACTGCCAAAAGATGGCGTTGGAGGTGCGTGTTTCCTAGAGTCAGGGAAAACGCATCCATGGCCATGTTAGCTTGGTAGAAGTCCGGAAGGTCAGCGTATGCTATCTTCACTAGACGCTCCATCTCCGTTGCGTGTTCTTGGAGGCTAGTCTTTGGCTCCCTCTTGAGGTGGAGCCTACTCTTAGCCTCTCTCGGGGAGAGTCCGTACTTTGTGCGTAAGGCCGAGAAGATGGAGGCGGGTGAATCTCCTCGACTGCAACCTCTGGCCCCCTCTTTCAATGTCTCACGCAGGTGGAGGAGAGTGGCCTTCTCATTCCACTCATTAGCTTCTGCAACCTCTTTGAACTGGGAGATGAATAGTTCCACATCTTCACTCCCATCGAATTTCGGTGGCTTGAAGCTAGCCTCCCTCCTAGGTATTTGTAAGGCTCTAGTAATAGCCTCTGTCATCTGACCAATCTGGTTGACCTGTTGTAGCTCTGCCTCAGCCAGATGTCTGGTAGCAGTCCGTCGGCTGCTTGGCATGGTTACAAAGGTTGTCTTAGAAGTCTTTTTTACAGCAGTCTGATCCCAATGCTGCCACCAGTGTGTTGGTTCCTGCGACCAACACGTAGAGGCGACTAGGTCGGCTTACTCTACCGGTCAACATTCACCCTTCACAGGGGCTGTGTGCTGGTTTCCCGTGACCAACACGCAGAGGCGACTAGGTCGGCTTACTCCACCGGTCAACATTAACCACCTCACACAAGGGATTGCACCAAAGAGGTTTTATACTAGGTCGACAAGGTCGACCGGAGGTCGACGAGGTCGACAGGGGTCAACAGTGTTTTTATGAGTCTATTCCCACAGCACAGTCCATAGACCAAGTCTTTGGAGATAGCTATATGCCGGGGTGGTTCTGGTATCGCTTAATGTAGCAGAAAGAGTATGATTCAATTGCACTGCATGTATTGAACGAATACAAAGGGCCGAGACTCTGCCTTATGTACATTAAATTATGCAAATTAGATGATAAGACCAGCCTCCCTTAGGGGCGTGGCTAACAAAAGAAAGAAAGGGAACATAACTCTGGTTAGAAACTGTACAAGAGGGGATGGAAATCTTGTGTTCCACCACAATATTTACAATATGTTTTTAAGTTTTTGTCTAGTGAAACACACTATTAGAATCACACTACTTGTCATCGGTCTTAGCGTTGATTATGTCAATTACCCCCCTATACTAGTACTACTACTAGTACCCCCTATTCTAGTACTACTACTAGTACCCCCTATACTAGTACTACTACTTATACCCCCTATACTAGTACTACTACTAATACCCCCTATATTAGTACTACTACTAGTACCCCCTATACTAGTAATACTACTTGTACTCCCTATACTAGTAATACTACTAGTACCCCCTATACTAGTACTACTACTAGTACCCCCTATACTAGTAGCGCAGCAGCGTTATTAAGCTGTTAATAAAAGTTGAACAGCAAAATTCAAGAGAAGCAGAGTTCATAATAGCGATTTTACAGTCAATTCACACGGCGTACATGAGACATTTAGCTTGATACCAATACGTTTCATACTCAAACTGGTGACCTGTTAATATATGCAGTAACGTATATCCTTCCCAATGATGAAGAGTATTTTTCATTTTTTTATTGTTACTTCCCATTTTATTAGTGTGTAGTATTACTATTTGCAAATATAAATATATTCTACATGTTCACTCCTTTATTTGAACGACTAGAAAAGTGATATCACACACAATGTTTTTTACATATTGTAGGTTGTTCGCTTCACGACGAAATATGGATTAGGAATACTGCCAAAACACCCAATCAGAATAGACCAAAAACAAAAGTAGCTTTGCTTTTATGAATGAACCAATCAGATTAAAGCAAAACTAGTTACATTTTAGAAGTTTACTAATCGGAAAAAATGTCCAAACTGCTGAACAAAAAACAGCAAAATTTGAAATTTTTAATAAACCACAAAGCTCAATACAAAATTGACCAATCAAAAGCAGTTCGACACTAATTAGTCCATCCTGAAAATACTGAATTTTAATTAGTGAACCTTTTTTGGTAACCAACTGTTTTAAGCTGCTTTATTACTGGATACTATTACTGCTGCTTATAGTGAATTCAAACTATGTATCTCCTGGTTTGCTTAGTATAATTTATTTGAGCATGACATGACGCGTTAGATTTCGAACTGATCATTAGATGTGAATGAGTCTCTAAGCTTTTTTTGTTGCTCATATACATATGTTTAAGCATACAGGCAAGTTTTGATTTGTTTTGTGAACAATTTACGTCATATTTAAGAATTAGAAACCTTGATTCACTTTCGGTAGCAGAAAATTCAAAACTAAAGCAATGTCCATTAGTCACATTTAAACCTATGAGTCACTCGTTATCAGGAAATTTTAGTGATTCATTTCTCAGAGCTTCGGTCTTATGGTAAAATACCGTAAATTCCTTGCTTGTTTGCCTAAAAGTGAAACCTGCAAAAGGGCAATAGGGCCTGTAAATTGACGATTTATCAAGAAAAATGATTGGAGATATCCTTATCAAATTAACACTGTGCTGCCTTTCTTGACAGCGATCTACTAAAAACAATGATGTTTAAGCTGTGAAAACAATTCTAATTAGACCTATTGTCAACTTTCTACAATAACTTCAAAAAAATCAATAGTACCACATTTTCACACCATCTCCGCATACCAACTCATCATACCATGTCATCATACCATCTCATAACACCAACTCATCACACCATATCATCCCATCATTTCACCACACCGTCTAATCACACAGTCTCATAACACCATCTCATAACACCATTTCCTCATATCATCTCATCACACCATCTCATCATACCATCTCATAACACCAACTAATCACACCATATCATCCCATCATTTCACCACACCGTCTCATCACACCGTCTCATAACACCGTCTCATAACACCATTTCCTCATATCATCTCATCACACCATCTCATCATACCATCTCATCACACCATCTCATCACACCATCTCATAACATCATCTCATAACACCATCTCATAACACCCTTTCCTCATATCATCTCATCACACCATCTCATCATACCATCTCATCCCACCATCTCATCATACCATTTCATCACACGACTTCGTCACACCATCTCATCACACCATCTCATCACACCATCTCATCACACCATCTCATCGTATCATCTCATCACATCATCTTATCACACCATTTCATCACACTATCTGAGCAAACTATCACAGGTGACTCTAAAACACAAATTATACAAATTACCTTTTCCCAAAAACTAGCTTCAGCCAGTTCATGCTGCTGCCACCATGTTCTGTTCATGGCATCATAAAGGAGCTTATCTCCAAGGTTAACTTCCTTAGAAAGTAGTTTAGTGATAGCTTTATCTGACAATTCACTTGGTTTTCCTGTTGCTACTCTGTTGAATGTGTAAAAAATGTCAAGATAACTCCAGTTAAACCTTTTCCGCAAGATCAGCAAAGAGGCATCAAACTGGTCACTTAGTAGCATAACATCCATCCTAAAAAAGTACACACTATATGACCATATCTACACATCAAGTAGGCCCACAATATAATTCTTATTTATTTTCCTAGCTATACATATATGTATGTGGGCTGAACACCAACAGATTCTACAGACCTCGTTTCATCAGACAGATATCTTAAAACCTCTTTTTGAATGCCACCTCGAATAGAGCACCATTATAGGAGAAAGAGTTTCACCGCCTTCCTTTAATTGAACATCGTTTCTATTTAACCGCTACTAGGACATTCTTGATCTTTACGATTCCACAGTAGAAAGTGATCAGTAGAAAAGTGTCCACAAAATGTTACTAATAATGACTAATAATTTTACATGGTTATAACAATACTTTCGATAATCATACTAATAATGTTATATTGATAACAATTAATTCTTTTGCTGTTGCTGTAGCAGTTGCCATGGTTTCACCGATAGTGTACCCGAGAATATTGATTGTCACTATCATCAGAACTACAATCCGATTCGAAGTCATTAAGGGCTAAATCCGATTTATTTTCTTCAGATTTGTCCATAATGTCGTTTACAACTTGACCTGAAGATTTTAAAGCGTTTCGATGAATGATGGGAATACTTTTCAGGAACGCCGTTAGAAGTAATAGCAGCCATTATTACTGCATATCAAAGTCTGTTTTTTACACCAAAGCTTTCTGGTTTTTTCTCTAAAACTTAAAAACTGACACCGTCGAAATAATTAATAACTGTATCCAGCTAATGTGTTTTAATCAAAATAGTCCCTTATTTATCTCATTTATTGTCAACGTAAGTGAAACACTGTTTAACAAAAATTCTGCAGCTGACGACATTAGCTTCGCTCCGCCCAAAAGAAAGCGCAAAATATGCGCAATATTAGCGCTTCACTTGTAAAAGGGTTTAAGTTATCTTCTCAAATTTTGAACATGCTAGTCAAAAAATACAGCCTCACCCTCTATTTGAATGTAACCTCTAATAAAATGCCATAATAGGAGAAACTTTGTAAAATGCAGCGCATGACATTCAAATAGAGGTTTTACAGTATATATCTAATTCCTCATGTGTTAGAGCTAATGAGGGCAATATCCTTGCATCTTGTTGTTAACAGTCCAAACTTACTACTGAATGTCATTAGCAAAAGAAAAACTGTAGTTTTACTTTATTTATGCATTGCCATCTGATCAATGGCGTTAATACATATTTCCCTGTGTCACTAAACTGACAGTGAAAAAGGATATTCCTCGTACAGAAATCTATGGCAAAACTGGCATACTACCAATCGCGTCTTCCAGCTTACCACAATTCCGTCATTCATCTTGCAAAATCTTTGAAATTATTACCACATTTCAAACTTGCTCATTGCAGAATTTATGTTACAGGTTTCAAAATACTGCGCAAACTATGCCTAGAATAATTGTATTTATCATTCCACTCATATGACAAATATCGTTTTCCATTCTCTGACACCAGCATACTACATCCATCTTTGTATGTTTTAGTTTATGAACTTTCTGATACTACAACCTACGAATCAGTATCTTGACTCTTCTGCAATACTATTAAAATACCAACTTTTTAAAACACATTTGTTCAACTCACTCAATAATTCCTGATTTCAGCTTTCTCATTTTCGTTTTGGCATGTAACGAAAAATATAATTTAGATGATGACTACTAGTGAAACCTTGTCAAACTGAAACCATAGTGAAACCTTGTCAAACTGAAACCATAGTGAAACCTTGTCAAACTGAAACCATAGTGAAACCTTGTCAAACTGAAACCATAGTGAAACCTTATCAAACTGAAACCATAGTGAAACCTTGTCAAACTGAAACCATAGTGAAACCTTGTCAAACTGAAACCATAGTGAAACCTTGTCAAACTGAGTGAAATTGCCAGATAGAATTAATCATAAAAAATAACGTAAAATGATAGTTGATTCTTATAACAAATGCCTTTGTAAAAAAACTTGAAAATTAATCTAATACTATTAAACTGTAATATCCCTTATAACGCTTTTCTTACAAGAAATCACTAAGTTGTAAAATGAAGTTTTGTTTTGGTGAAACTTCCTTCATCATATTGGATTGTAATATTTCCTTTCCATGTTCATCTATCATATTATGTCTGATCTACATAATGAGATATTGCTGTCAATATTTCTATAACTGTAAAGCTGTTCCGTTTTATACATACTCGCTGCCTAGGTTTACCTTGGAATAAGTGAAGCAATGAAGTTCTCTATAGCTGTGAGGTTATATCTGTCAGCATAGTTGAAACCGTACCACTGCAGTTGGTTTAAATGTAACCAACTTCTTGGAACTCCTTGACCAGATGGACGAGTTTGGTAGAGTATGTCATCATTGAAAATCACCTCTTCTGGTGTCTGTAAATTTGCAAGTCAATGAGTCATTAATAATGCAGAGCTGATATGATCTAACTGTGAAACAGGAACAAATAGTCAAATAGCCATGATATAAGATGAATAATATAGCAAATCAAGTAGAATTTGAGAACTTGCACCGATTTAACGCTTTATATTCCATAGAATTTCATAAGTAGTTTGGTGCAAAAACTTAACATAAATTCTTTATGTTCGCGTGAATTTAAGGAAATGGATGTTTATGTTGTAGGGGCGTCTACTGTGTTTAGTACTCCTTGGACTAAAGATCACATTGGCACAAAACTTTGAAAACATAAATTTGCTGTCAGCTTCATTTTAAACACTCCTTAATTAATCAAATTGTATTCCGGTTATTCCTGTTTGTATGCTCAGATTTCCTCAACAAATCTAACTATGAAGCAACAACACTCCATGGAGTACCCTCACCTTTACCTATCACCTTTACCTATCACTTTCGTGTGATACTCATGACCTGTGTTTACAAATTTTTCAAGAGGTCCGTGTTGTTTTCAATTACAAAAAATTTGAAAGTTGATTTGAGTCATGAGATGGATTTTTTCAATAAATTCAAAATAGAAAATACATAGGCTTAAAACAAAGAAAATAATGCAATATTTTTTTATTAAAGATGTGGTTGCGTCAAATCTGAGTTGATTTAAAAAAAAGGATTTTTTTTGCTATCAGTTGATATGTTCTTTGTTGTGTTAGGCAATTTAATTGTCAAGATAATTGAAGATTAAAATCGAAAAAATTGATCGCGGTAAAAACGTTCAGGCCAAAAAAACATGCTCAGACTTGCCCAAAATGATGTAACTCTGATACAACCTGTCTCTATATCTCGTATTCACATCGGCTATTGTGATAAAAGTGTTGAAAGTTGTGAAATGTATATCTTTAGATAGTTTTCTCAAGCTAAACACCTTTATTAGTCAAAGTCCAGACAACAACTGACAGCAATGGTCATGCAAACAGGGTGGTCATTGAGTGCATAATGAAAGAAACAGGAATGCATACAAGGTCTGCTAAGGACACAGGTGTGACTGCTACGTATGCAAAACTGGCATGTTCAGATATTAAGTATCTGAATATGCATGTATGGGGCAGTAATGATGCAAGGTCATAGAAAAAGGTTACAGTACCATTTAAAAAAAGTCTAGTCCTATGCGGCTCTATTGGCATATATTTTATTTTGTATTTGCTCTTATTGGCTAGAATAAAATTTTGAATCCAGCTACAGATAAATTATTATCAATGTTTCAAATGCCTCAAACAAGGGAAATTAAAAACTTGTCATATTAGCCTCTTCTAAATGCTGTGTGAACATCTTAGTGCCGACTACCAATTCTACCGGTCTACGGTAGCTATGTCAAGCAAACTATGTAGATTAAGGTCTTTGTATCGGCACAGTTCTGTCGCTACCCACACCGAAAACTAGTTTCTTACTAAGTAAAATAAGCAAGCTGCGTTTTTGAAAAGAATATGTGGCAAAACTAACTGCATCCCTACAAGTCATGTGCATTGTATAGTCAACTGTCAACGTTATCGAGTCATTATCGGTATCAATTTGTAGAAAAAAAGTTCACTGGTCACATTTGATTAGTTGATTCATGTACTAACCAAATGGTCGAGCTATGCAAAAGTACCTGTTCATACAGCTCTGATTACACTTCATAAATCTATCTATCAGACAAGATTTCAGCACAGGTGCCAACGGGGCTATGCTGTATTCAATGTTCTGCAAATCATGTTTTGCATTATTTTCAACAATAATATTTTATAGTATAATTTTTACAAGCAAAAATATTTTCATTGCGGCATAAAGCTTTTATTAAAAATATCCATCCAAGTCGTGGCCACTCACATAGTTTCAGCTCATACAATAGGACAAATTCATCTACTGCAGCAAACTCAAGCAAAACATCATGGTTTATGCAGTACACATTCAAGTCTCTCTTTCCCATTTATGACAGTTTCCACACTGACAAAGCTGCTTCGCTGGAGGGACCACACAAACATCCTGTAATCAATAAAACAATTGCAATAAATATATGTCATTCATAGATATGTCATTCTAACGTGTATATACTGAAAGCTTTCAAATTGGGAGTTAGATAGATTGCGAGTGTAACTTTAAAAATGAATAAATGTTTAACAAAAGCATAAGTACGCCAAGCCAACGCTTCGAAGCTTTCAGACTCAAAGTAAAAGATAAATTTACCTCCATTCCCCTATCTTCCTCTGTAGCGTAACGCTGCTGACACCTGTCAGCTCTAACTAGTGTATAAGCTGTCTGTCCCAAACGTTAACCACCTGATGCTCACAAAACTCGGAGTTACCTTCGCAGTAACTTTACAGTAATTTTACAATTCTGTTGTTCGTCAATAAAATGTGTCGATCGAGTAATTTATTAAAGTAACGATGTTAATTAATTTAGTAAATATCGATGTCGATGCGATCTAATAATAGAGTAAAATCCCTAAATTTGAGATGACAGACAACGCGTTTTACGTATGATAACATTTATTATGACCTATATAAAAACTTCCTGCTGATGATTGGCTAATAAAGCAATCTTATATTTATCGCTCATGAACTCTTTTCAGATGTGTCACTCATTATGTCACGAATGAAGCACCCGCTGGAATCTGAGCTTTTTAAAAGATGGCCTCATTCAAACGCATACATCTCTGGACAAGGTTAATTTTCAAAGACAAAAATGACATCAAATTGTAGCAGATGTTTTAGTCTTTTATGGGTCTTAATTTAATTAGGTCGACCTTTTTGACGCAACCATATCTCTAGTAGGCTAATTAATATCCATTACAAAAACTTACATATTGTTTAGGTAGACCCATGTTGCGACTGTTGGCAAAAAAATTGACAGCCGATTTGAACCAGGAGACGGGTTCTCTCGCCAACCCCACATGCTTGTAGCCGGGTTTAATATACTTTTTTATCATTGTTATGTTATAAATAGCATGATTGACCATTGTATCAGCTTGTGAGACTTTCCCTGGTCCAATAGCAAACTCTACAACAAAAGTTAGCAATAGAGCTGCTAAAGTTCTTTTTATGACGCTAATAATACACACAAAGCTTTTGTTGAGTATAGATTTGAGCAGCCTACCTAATTGTAGAACAAATGTTTTCTAAAACTTACATATTCTTTGTGATGGTAAAATTGATAAAAATTTTGTTTAACACAATTTCCTACATGTATATTTAAATAAACTTTGGTTTCTAAAACTTTGTATGAAACATAGTTTAGAGACTTTGACACATGAAGCAAATTTTCAGGCAATTACTATAAGTTGACAAGATTTAATTAGTACAAATGCTTGGAGTTACTCTCTCTTTAAACATTCGGATTCCTCAATTCCAAATAACAAAGCCTTTATCAGCTGAATTATTTTAAGGACTTCGTTTTGTAGATTTTTTTTCAAGTCAGAATCTCACTTCGAGTAGCGTTGGATTGTCAGTAGCTGCAGCAGATTTTTTTTATTTTACAGACTGAAACTGTTGCTCAGTTCAAAAAATAATTCTCATGTCAGAGTATTTATATTATCATAATTAACTTCATGAGATTCAACTATGTTCAATTTTAAAAAACAATATTTCGGTCTCATTGAGTTACTTTGACGTTAGCAAAAGCACATGGTTAATGTACCATTCACAAAATCTAAAGAATCCACTCACAAGGACTCACAACTCCAGCTTTTGGCTGTCAAACTTTTTTAGTAAAATGAGTTTTTGGTGAATATTATTTCAAGGCAAGTTTTTGGTGAATATTATTTCCTATATTTTCAACAAGGCAGAAATATTATTTCTGCCTTGTTAAAAAACATAACAATAGTTTCTAAATGCTGTTACTGTCAAAACGGTTGATGCATTACACTCGTTTGTTTTCTTTTTATTTGGTTGTTTTTAGGTTAGCAGAAACATCCTTACGCTGGAATCCCCACATTTTTATAACTGTTAGATTTTTTAACAATCTCTAAAAATATTGATTTGAAAAGTCTAGTGTTGTTAGTTACTTCTGTCATTCTTTGACAGAATATTTTTTCTCTCGTAGTCCTAAATTCCACATATCTTAATTTATCATTCAGACAATCTATGTTATGTTATTATAATCCTTTATTATCGTTGTTCAGAATATGTAGAGTACTCCAAACTCAACGATCAAATGAGTCGTTGAGTTCAGAATATCTTTGTACAAATCTTACTTGAAGGGTTCCAAGGAATGTGGTGTCTATGGCATTGAGTCAAGACATTCAACTTGTGAAAGCGGATAAACCGAACCATTATAGCGAACAATGTGGAAGATCCTGTCTTTTCCACCTTTGTCATCACAAACTGTTTAGTAGAAGTTGTCTTCTCTGAATTGACAAGCCCTTGATCCGACATATTGGTATTTTTATCACCCCTCATTAGAGCTGACTTCTCCAACTGTTCCGTAAAGTCTGTCTTCTGGGTATCTTCTAGACCTAAATTTAGTTTCTCGGTATCCAAGGGTCCTGCATCTAATTGACACCAATGCTTATTTGAAAAACGGTGATGAACAAAATAACTAAGGTGATGCAAAGAACACTACAGGAAACAACTTATGAAGGTAAATAGGTCATAAGTGACAATATGTAACGAAATATTGCATGTGATGCTAAAGCAATGACATGTATCTTGGAAAGTACCGATTGTAAAAATGTGGCGCTCACATTAGTTTCACCATAGCAATCCACCTTTTAAAGAACGCGCTATAGAAATTTATTGATCAAAAACTCAAATCCATGGTTGACGAAAGAAAAAGTAAAAGTAGCAACGCTAAATTATTACGATAGAAAGAAAGCTATAGCGTATCGACTCGTAATTTCTAATGATTACAATCACAAAAGCTCAGCTTTTAACATTTCACCTGTGGCAGCAGGTGGCAGCAAGTGAAACTTGTTTATGAGTCGAGGTTCAAAGGAATCGCTAGCTGATGAAACTCCACACATACTTTGCAACAATGGTGCATGCAAATTTCAGAAAAACATGAAGTTCATCGAAATATGTCAAATATAGGTAAGCTAAATCATCCAAGAGTAAACTATGCATAAATTCACATTTTGCAAAAATTTTCCTGTATATTTTCTGGGTCAAACCAAAATCATTTGGGTTATTGAACACTGAAAAAGTAAAACCGTGTCAAAATTATAAAAAACCTATTTTCAGTATTGAATAGGTTTAGGGATAATGCTAAAATTTAATGACAGTTCTCTCCTATTTTTGAAGCAAAACAATTAAGTGTATACCTCTACATAGTAAATACTAACATTAAACATTGAAAGCAAAAAAATTGAACCAAAATAGCCCTAAAAGTTTTAAATTATAAATACGTTTGAAATTTTTTGCTTCTATGTTAAAAATCTAGATACGAAAATTATTAATCAATTTTGAACTTGCAAAGAGACTTGAAGACCATTAGATAGAGTATTGTCAACAAATGAAATATTGTTATACCAAATACTTGTTGGCACTTATAGCAGGAGTGCAAAACTCCCACTGTCTACTTAGTTGTGAAGAATGCGCAAACAATCAATACCCCCAGTTTTGTAATTAATGATTGGTTAAGACTTAGACAGCGGTCTAACAGATTTTATGGTTTCTCAAGGTATGAAATACTTTACAGTAGTTATGAGTAAGTGAAGTGAGTGATTATCATGACAAAACTCTATAAACAGGAGCCTTACTCGTTTTCTATACACCGTAATTTTCGGACTATAAACCGCACCCCTATATAAGCCGCATCTGCTTTTTGTTTCCAAAAAAACAATAATAAAACAATACATAGGCCACACCTTTGCATAGGCCACAGAACTCACGACGGTGCTTTTTAACAAGGGAGCAACTTTGCTGTTTAAAACGGAACAGTGTCTAACGGCACTGTTTCCTATTAACCGACGCTTTTTAACCTAGTGCCTAATGGAAAAGTATCGTGAGGCATTTTTTCGTGTTTTCTTTCATCGCTAAAGGCGCACCAACCGTAGATTATGGTTAATGCGCCCTAGCGGTGAAAGAAAAAGCCACAGAATAGCCGCGCCCTTATATAAGCCGCATGGCTCAAATCACCAGAAAAAAGTAGCGGCTAATAGTCCGAAAAGTACTGTAGTTATCTATACAAACCTGTGGGCATTCTGTAGAAAAGCATTGGCGTTCTACAAAAATACATAAGATCTCAGTGTCTAGCTTTAAACTTTGCTTTCGATAAAAGTAAGTTACTGAGATGAAGCTTTCCAAAGCATGTAAATGCTATCAGTGAACAGAATACGCATCATTTCACTAGACAAATTAATAGACCGAGCTGTGACACGGTAAAAGCTGTGACGCGGTAGAACTGCACTGTGTCAGTGCAACAGAGTACACAGTATTTTTGCAGTGTATTACAACTTTTAGTTCACCGTAGACATTTACTGCTACTACAACTGCTCTCCTACTGCAAGCCGACAACTGCGCATTCACTCTCATAACGCATTACCAGAAACCCGGCAATCCACTGTCAACATTCATTCTTGAAAACTTGGAATTGCATGGGTACTGCAGTTGCGTATTAATACGAGGTTGCTACTGTAGGTCGATTGACAGTGCAGACTTTCTATGCATCTGCACTGCAAATTAACTGTTATTGCACGATGCATGTTACTCGAAGATGCATGTTGCTCGAAGTGCCATCAAAATTGATAGTGCTGCAATGTCAAATTACATGGACAGCTTCAGTTTTATCTGCCTCTAGTAGGTACTTCCGAATAATAAAACTTGCCCTCTAACTCCCATATCATTCGAGAATAGGGAGTCAGGCATTATTACTATCTTAATGAAATTGGGTGTTTGAGTTGTATTCTCATTCATTGCAATTGTATTGCATTTAACATATAATATCAGTGAGTACTCATCTTTGAGATGTTATGACTTTTTCAAAATGGTCACAATGCAGATAACAGTGCAAGTTTTTTCTATTCTGTCAGCTATCGCAAATCTAGATCTCAGTATATACACAATACTATGTCCATATTCTGACCTAATATTCTGCAAGCTTGATGGAAAACAGATTGACTATAGGCTACATATTTTATTGAAACTTGTTGAATCATGACAAACCTATTAGCAAAAATGTACCTTGTTTGAGTCAGCAAGAACACCACCAAAATGACTCCAAGACATAGCAGAAGCTGGGTCCACCCAGATGAGAGTCGCATCTCTGTCTATACAATGATGTTTTACTACTTCAACGGAGAATAATAGTTCTGAAACAAGTGAGCAAGTCTGAGAAGGTGAGTACAGATGGCAAAGGTTTTCCTAACTAGGCGGAAAGAAATGCTTCGGGCAAAACTGCTTTAAAAAACAATTAAACGTTAAATTAAATGATAACAATTAGAATTTGAACAATTAAATTATACGGCTAAACGAAGAAAGAATGTCAGATGAGGATTTCATGTGTTTACCACCGAAAATGATTTTGTCTTATAAATTATACCATCTCATTATACCCCCTAATCAACATCTAATAACAACATCTCATCATACCATCTCATCATATCACTCATCACACCATCTCATCACACCATCTCATCACACCATCTCATCACACCATTTTATCATACCATCTCATCACACCACCTCATCATACCATCTCATCAAACCATCTCATTACACCGTCATACCATCTCATCATTTCATCACACCATCACATCACACCATATCATCACACCATCTCGTCAACCATCTCATTACACCATCTCATCATACCATCTCATCACACCATCTCATCGCACCACTCATCACACCATCTCATCACACCAACACACCATACCATCATACCATCTCATCACACCATCACACCATCTCATCACACCATCTCATCATACCATCTCATAACACCATCTCATCGCACCATCTCATCATACCATCTCATCACACCACTCATCACACCATCTCATCACAACATCTCATCACACCATCTAATCATACCATCTCATCACACCATCTCATCATACCATCTCATCACACCATCTCATCGCACCACTCATCACACCATCTCATCACACCATAACACCATCTCATCGCACCATCTCATGACACCATCTCATCATACCATCTCATCACACTATCTCATCACACCATCTCATCGCACCATCTCATCACACCATCTCATCACACCATCTCATCATACCATCTCATCACACCATCTCATCACACCATCTTATCATACCATCTCATCACACCATCTCATCATACCATCTCATCACACCATCTCATCGCACCACTCATCACACCATCTCATCACACCATCACACCATCACACCATCTCATCGCACCATCTCATCATACCATCTCATCACACCATCTCATCACACCATCTCATCGCACCATCTCATTGCACCACTCATCGCACCATCTCATCACACCATCACACCATCACACCATCTCATCGCACCATCTCATCATACCATCTCATCATACCATCTCATCATACCATCTCATCACACCATCTCATAACACCATCTTATCATACCATCTCATCACACCATCTCATCACAACATCACACCATACCATCACACAATCTCATCACACCATCTCATCACACCATCTCATCGCACCACTCATCACACCATCTCATAACACCATCTCAACACACCATCTCATAACACCATCTTATCATACCATCTCATCACACCATCTCATCACAACATCTTATCATACCGTCTCATCACACCATCTCATCACAACATCACACCATACCATCTCATCACGCCATCTCATCACACCATCTCATCGCACCACTCATCACACCATCTCATAACACCATCTTATCATACCGTCTCATCACACCATCTCATCACAACATCACACCATACCATCATACCATCTCATTACACCATCTCATCACACCATCTCATCATACCATCTCATCACACCATCTCATAACACCATCTTATCATACCATCTCATCACACCATCTCATCACAACATCACACCATACCATCATACCATCTCATCACACCATCTCATCACACCATCTCATCATACCATCTCATCACACCATCTCATCGCACCACTCATCACACCATCTCATCACACCATCACACCATCTCATCACACCATCTCATCATACCATCTCATCACACCATCTCATTGCACCATCTCATCACACCGTCATATCATCTCATCATTTCATCACACCATCACATCACACCATCTCATCACACCATCTCATCACACCACTCATCACACCATCTCATCACACCATCTCACCACACCATCTCATTACACCATCTCATCATACCATCTCATCACACCATCTCATCGCACCACTCATCACACCATCTCATCACATTAACACACCATACCATCTCATCACACCATCTCATCATACCATCTCATCACACCATCTCATTGCACCATCTCATCACACCGTCATACCATCTCATCATTTCTTCTCACCATCTCATCACACCATCTCATCACACCACTCATCACACCATCTCATCACACTATCTCACCACATCATCTCATTACACCATCTTATCACACCATCTCATCATACCATCTCATCACACCATCTCATCGCACCACTCATCATACTATCTCATCACACCATACCATCACACCATCTCATCACACCATCTCATTACACCATCTCATCATACCATCTCATCACACCATCTCATCGCACCACTCATCACACCATCTCATCATACCATCTCATCACACCATCTCATCGCACCACTCATCACACCATCTCATCACACCATAACACCATCTCATCGCACCATCTCATGACACCATCTCATCATACCATCTCATCACACTATCTCATCACACCATCTCATCGCACCATCTCATCACACCATCTCATCACACCATCTCATCATACCATCTCATCACACCATCTCATCACACCATCTTATCATACCATCTCATCACACCATCTCATCATACCATCTCATCACACCATCTCATCGCACCACTCACCACACCATCTCATCACACCATCACACCATCACACCATCTCATCGCACCATCTCATCATACCATCTCATCACACCATCTCATCACACCATCTCATCGCACCATCTCATTGCACCACTCATCACACCATCTCATCACACCATCACACCATCACACCATCTCATCGCACCATCTCATCATACCATCTCATCATACCATCTCATCATACCATCTCATCATACCATCACACCATCACACCATCTCATAACACCATCTTATCATACCATCTCATCACACCATCTCATCACAACATCACACCATACCATCACACAATCTCATCACACCATCTCATCACACCATCTCATCGCACCACTCATCACACCATCTCATAACACCATCTCAACACACCATCTCATAACACCATCTTATCATACCATCTCATCACACCATCTCATCACAACATCTTATCATACCGTCTCATCACACCATCTCATCACAACATCACACCATACCATCTCATCACGCCATCTCATCACACCATCTCATCGCACCACTCATCACACCATCTCATAACACCATCTTATCATACCGTCTCATCACACCATCTCATCACAACATCACACCATACCATCATACCATCTCATTACACCATCTCATCACACCATCTCATCATACCATCTCATCACACCATCTCATAACACCATCTTATCATACCATCTCATCACACCATCTCATCACAACATCACACCATACCATCATACCATCTCATCACACCATCTCATCACACCATCTCATCACACCATCACACCATCACACCATCTCATCGCACCATCTCATCATACCATCTCATCATACCATCTCATCATACCATCTCATAACACCATCTCATCACACCATCTCATCACAACATCACACCATACCATCATACCATCTCATCACACCATCTCATCACACCATCTCATCACACCATCACACCATCACACCATCTCATCGCACCATCTCATCATACCATCTCATCATACCATCTCATCATACCATCTCATCACACCATCTCATAACACCATCTTATCATACCATCTCATCACACCATCTCATCACAACATCACACCATACCATCATACCATCTCATCACACCATCTCATCACACCATCTCATCATACCATCTCATCACACCATCTCATTGCACCATCTCATCACACCGTCATATCATCTCATCATTTCATCACACCATCACATCACACCATCTCATCACACCATCTCACCACACCATCTCATTACACCATCTCATCATACCATCTCATCACACCATCTCATCGCACCACTCATCACACCATCTCATCACATTAACACACCATACCATCTCATCACACCATCTCATCATACCATCTCATCACACCATCTCATTGCACCATCTCATCACACCGTCATACCATCTCATCATTTCTTCACACCATCTCATCACACCATCTCATCACACCACTCATCACACCATCTCATCACACCATCTCACCACATCATCTCATTACACCATCTTATCACACCATCTCATCATACCATCTCATCACACCATCTCATCGCACCACTCATCACACCACTCATCATACTATCTCATCACACCATACCATCACACCATCT
The DNA here is from genome assembly GCF_963576615.1 of Watersipora subatra. Lineage (NCBI taxonomy): Eukaryota > Metazoa > Bryozoa > Gymnolaemata > Cheilostomatida > Watersiporidae > Watersipora > Watersipora subatra. The sequence goes on from NW_027045379.1 coordinate 59,985, forward strand.
CATCACACCATCTCATTACACCATCTCATCATACCATCTCATCACACCATCTCATCGCACCACTCATCACACCATCTCATCACACCATCTCATTACACCATCTCATCATACCATCTCATCACACCATCTCATCACACCATCTCATCACACCATCTCATCACACCATCTCACCACATCATCTCATCACACTATCTCATCACACCATCTTATCACACCATCTCATCACACCATCTCATCACACCATCTCATTACACTATCTCATCACACCATCTTATCACACCATCTCATCATACGTTCTCATCACACCATCTCATCGCACCACTCATCACACCACTCATCATACCATCTCTACTGTTTTACATCTAGAGCCCAACTGTCTCTATTTATTAATTACAAGTAAAACACATAAAAAGGTCAGAGGTCAATACTAGTCACAGGATACCAAACTCACCTTTTCGGCTCTTTAAATAAAAAAGTCAAAACCTAATTTTAATTTAATGATCGTACAGTAGCTTTGAAATTATTAGCTTGTATCTACAACTTCTTTTTTATCACTTTCAGTTGATTTAGGGTTGATGTTTATGGTAATTTTATGTTAAGCTAAGAGAAGCAAACACCGTCAATGTAAATTTACATCAATTTTTTTTTTTCTTCTGAACTACAAAGTCTATGCAGGAAAGAAAAACTATGAAATATGGCATATGCCTAAAATGAAGAAAAACAAAAATATATACCACAAAACCTCTATTGGAATCGCGCTCTATTTTTCAACCCTTCCTCTATAGCGTGATCAAATAGAGGTGGCAGTCAAATGCAGAGTGGCATTGCATTTCTCAACTACATGTAGCTAATCAGAATTTTGGGAAGGTAAATTCTGAATAAAAATTTGGCAAAACGATGCTAATGTCCCTCATATTTTGCAATTTCCTTTGGGTGGAGTGACATGCTGTTAACCCCAGCATTTTTGAACCATTTTTCCTATAAGTTGAAATATCAGACTGAGATAAACAATGCACTACTTTCCCTAAAGCAATATCAGCCAGATACAGTTAATATTTATTTTGATGTCAATTTCAATGTTCTAAAGAAAAAACAAAGCTTTGGAGTTAAAAAATAAACTTCGATAGTCTATGGCAATAGATTCTACTACATCGTATGGTGTTTCTGAAAAGTATTCTCTTCGCTCATCGGAACACTTCAAAGTAAACCACACTATGGATGATCCTGAAGAAAAAGGATCGGATTTAGACCTTAGTGACTTTAACTCAAGGTGTAGTCTTGATGATCTTTTTAAGTACTGTCACTAAAATCATGACAGCCACTACTGTCACAGCAACAACAACAAAAATTAATTGTTATTGATGTAACCGAGTCATTAGTAATTTATTAGTACCATCGATTTTGTGAACACTTTCTTACTGACCGCTTTCTATTATAGGTTTGTAACATCAAAGAATGTCAAAATTGCAGTCAAATAAAGGTGGCATTCAATTAAAGGGTTGTGCTTGTTCAACCTTTCTGCTGTCGTGGCGTCCTATTTGAGATGGCATTCAAATAGAGGGTTTACGGTATTTACTATTGTAAGAGAAGTGTTTGTCTGTTAGTCCATTTTTCAAAGTCAGGTTAGAGGTTAGGATAAAGGATCGCTTTCAACAAAACTTATTACATTCACCTTAGTAGACCGACACTCTAGCGCCTGCATTATTCAACCTCCTCCCGGTATTTCTTTAAAATTGTGGGCTACATGTTTTTATTGCTTTGTCGCCACACCTGACGATCTCTCACTCCACACTAGACTGAGGTTATTGTTACTTGTATATACATGTATGATAGAGATCTCTCATAGTACACTAGACTGAGGTTATAGTTACTATTATGTATAATAGAAATACCCCTATTTGCCATTTTCTCTTCTAAATGTGGCATGAGAGAAATGATCATTTAAGGCTAACTATGGAACTCTCGTTATTGAATTTGAAAACTTGCACCAATTGGATGATTTACAGTACATTAGACGTTCCTATAATGTAAACTCCCAATAGCGTAAAAGAATTATGCAAAGTTTTTGCTTCGTACTATGTAAAAATGCCACATAATGTAAAGTGTCAAGTAAGAGCAATTTCTCAAATTCGATTTTAATGGTAACATATCTAGCCGCACTTGTGAGAAATAAATACATACGTATAGTGTTATATCCAATATATATACAACTTTCATGACATTTTAGTTCGTCATGATAGATCATAAAATGTATCGACAAAACAGAGTATAGGTAGCTTGTTGTATTGTTAATAAATACTCAAAGGTGATTGATCGGTACAGGTGTTATAGTGTCAGTATACCAATCTGAATGTCACAAATTGGGAGTATCGTAAATTTGTGGCATTCAGTTATCTTTTATGCTAACTTTGACTCTTGGATACAGATAGATGACTGACAGGTGGACACAACTCTTTTTGTTGTAAAATATATTTGTGTTTTGCTTATTGTAGACGCATACTATAAGATATTTGTTATCAGTTTTACTTCACAGAATAGACTTTGCTGTTTAAAAAAAATAAACAAATCATTGTAAATAGACGCCAAATATATGCGCTCTCCATCAACTTATTGTAAAAGTACTGCAATCACAGTCTATAAAACTAGTAAAATTCATCAGAAAAAAAGACAAGTTATCGATGCAAACTAATAATATACCAGTTACGAAGCAGCCAACCCATTAAAAAGTTAAGTCTAGCTCTTTTCTTTTTCAATGGCCAAAGAAGTGAGTTTGGAAAGATCTTGGAATGGATTAGGCAATTTACATGTATTTTAATGTTCGTATAATGTAAAATCTCGACAATGTAATTGTTTTTGGAACGGATTATTTATGTTGTGGGAGCTTCTACTGTATATGAAATGTCTTACGCTATACAAAACAAAAACTTTACATCAATTCTTCATTTAAGTGGAGTTTTATATGGAATATTGAGTGGAGTCTTTTTCCAACTATAATGGATTTATAAGTGGAATAAGGTTATAGGCTACAAATAGAAGGTTTACGTTATAGGGGGGTCTACTAAACTAGCCACAAACATGGAAACAAAGATGAGAAGCGTGTTTATTTGCAAAGAACTTCGCTTTCCATTCACAGTGTCAAATCTTAAAATAACTTGCTGAAAAGTGCAAGTTTCATAACGTGTTAATTTTGCCAGATATATACTTTGTTCTCAGCAGTCATTTTTCAGAGTCATAAAGGTTTATCGCATTTTGGGCAGACATACTGACGTTCGTTTTATTGGTCAAAGCAAACAATAAAACAACTTACTCACCCTCGAAAGCAGCCAGCGGACAGAGCTGTCAACTCTCCCGGATTTTGCGGGACCCTCCCGGAATTGAGATTACCCTCCTGCAAAAATAAAATCTCCCGGTAAACTCCCGGACTTATGTTTTGTTCTAGGAAAAAATACCGATCAATTTGTTTATCAGTCGCTATAGCATTAACGCGATGCGCGTAATCTAATTATAACGAAAGACTCGCTGTATCGAAATACACTTTTTATGGCTTCGTGCATAGAATTATTGTTTGGTAACTTTATGGCCTTTGAACTAGGCACTCGAACGTTTCAGAACATTTGTTTTTCGTAGGCCCCTCGCACTACCTAGGTCTAAGTAAAGATTTATATGTATAGCTCTTTGGGTGGGCGTTTCCTACGGCCTTGACATTTTCTTGTTTTTCAAGTCACGATATGCGATCCACCGTTCAGTCATGTCCAAAAAAGTCAAGTACGCGTCAAAATTTAAACCAGAATGGACCAAAGAATGGCCCTTCATTGCATCAAGCACTAAGGGTACTTGGGATGCATCATCCTGTCATTGTACCTGGTGTAAAGCTAATTTTAGCGTTGAGTATGGCGGACGGAACGATGTCTTACGACATATAAAATCTGTCAAACACAGCAAGCACGAGGAAGCTCTTAAGAAGACCAACAAGCTACAAGACTTTTTTCAAATAGGAAATGAGGAAATTTTTCAGGTAAGTTTTGAGAGTAAAGCTAACAGGACAAATAAACAAATTAGTAATGAATGCAAGGTAATGCAGCGCTGGATTATATTCTTTTCCAGCTTTAAGCCTCCTAAAATGTAGCATTATGTTTGTTGATCCTGGATTAGTATATTTTAAAGTACAAAAGATAGGTGATATACTTTTGCATTTAAGCTTGTATTAGGTCACAAAAATGTTAAAATTTTGGTAATACACTGACCATATCTATTTTAGGTAACAAAAGCAGAATCCCTTTTCACGCTATTCATGGCAAAGCACTATTTGTCATTTTCTGCTGCTGACCACTTCACCAAACTTGTCCCCGAAATGTTTCCTGACAGTGAAATTGCCAAAAAATATGGATGCATGCGAACCAAGACAATGTCTATGATAAGAGGTTGGTCGGTTAGCATTTTTTGCTACAGCCACAAGCATCTTTATTGAGACAGCTATCAAGACTTTATATTCAATTTACATTATTCATAAAATTTTGTTTAGCTCTATTTTTATGCATGTGTTTTGTGTAATTGGTCTGTTTAGTAAATTGGCGTAACTACAACTTGCATTTTCATGCTCTATCGATCCAGAGGGTTATGGACCATACTGCACAGCACAAGCTGCAGAAATCTGCCAATCGTCCTATTTTGGCCTCATGATAGATGAGACAACAGATGGCCATGTAGATAAACAGCCATACTTGCACGAGTGTTTAAAGATGGTAAAGTTGTAACCAGATTTATTGGCCAATATGTAATCTGTGCACAGCAGGTGATTTGTTTTCTACTCTGGACAAAGCTCTTAAGTGAGTTTTAAGCAAAGTATCGTTGCTGACTAGATTTTTGTTTCATGACTCTAGTTCTTTTAATTTGGCGTTATTATTATTCTAGGAATAACAGGTACCAGAGGTAGGTACTGCAGCTGTTGAGTGGCCTCTAACACTTTCTGTGGAGCAAAAGCAATTCTAACATTCTGTGGAGCAAAAGCAATTCTAACATTCATGTTCTGATTCTGCTTAGATCCTGCTGAGCTCACTAATTTGCACTTTAACATTGCCTCTTTTATTTAATCAACCAACAAGTAAGACTTTGGAAAGTAACTCACTGTTTCTCTGATGTGGTACTTAAGGCATAGCTAACTGTAAAATGAGGGTCGGGTGATAGTTGATGTTGATGGCGACACATAACAAGTCATTTATGCATGTGTCTGTTAATTTTAGCAATCTAAAGATACCATGGGAAAAGGTGATAGCCTTTAACAGTGACAACTGTTCTGTCATGAAAGGGCATCGCAATGGAGTGATTGCTAAAATGCGAGCTGTGAACCCTCAGATAGTGGATGTAGGGTGTATCTGCCACATGGCTAATTTGGCAGTGGGTAAATCTCTAAACGAAGCTTTGTTCAATGTCGATGAGCTGATATGTGATATGGTATCTCATTTTAAAAACAGGTATGCATACCGAGCTATGTTGCATTTAATGAACTTACTGACAGATTTGGCTCAAACTGATATAGCTTTATTTACAATGTTGCAAAATAGATCGTGCATTTAGCCTAAATTACTACTGTTTGTTGATGTCTATGCCTAGAAATGTCTACGTAAGTTTATTTAGACTACTGATTTAACCTCTAATTGCAGCACTAAGCGCATGGAAAAGTTGCGTGAGTTTCAAGAATTTGTTGGAGTGGAGCAGCAACGCCTGTTGAAACATTGTCCCACACGATGGTTGAGTTTGCGAAAATGCGTTGAGCGTGTGTTGAAGCAGTACAGTGCTCTAAGGTCATACTTCGGAGCTCACTGTGAAATTGATAGACCTCGCTCTAAAGTTCACTATATTTACAGTCAACTTATGAACCCTCTGCTGCTTCCATGGCTGCACTTCGTCAACACATTTCTGGAACCATTCTATGCCTTCAACATGAAATTTCAGGTAAAATGTTTTGTTGTATTGTTGCAGTACTTAAATGCATTATAACTTGCAACTTTCAGCCCAGGGTAAGGATTTTATTGCAGAGAAGGCCATTTGTTCCTGATATGAACGATATCATCTTAACGTTAACCTCTTTTTTGCTACAGTAAAAAAATCTAAACTTAAAATACTAATAGACACTTTATGAATTCTGAGTAACTGTGCCTTATTGTGAAAAACTTTCAATAAAACAAATACAGAGAGAAGCTTTTTTTTGAGTGTGCTACATACATCTCATTTTGTCTCGGAAATAAGAACACTTCGTTGTGTCAACTATTTAGGCAAAAATGTTGTGTTGCAATAGTTAAATTGCATGACAATAATTGGTTACAGGGTGAAGATTTACTAATTGTGGATCTTTATTCTTCTATGGAGAGGCTAATCAAACAATGCATGAGCTGTCTCATCAGTGTTCCTGAGATAAAGAAACACGCTGCAGTTACAGAGGTTCCATATACAGACCCGCAGAAACAGCTTTCTGACTTGGAACTATTTGTTGGTACAGAGTGTCGGACCCAGCTAGTAGCCTTGGAAGATGAGGCTAGCCAAGTCCAAATCCAACAGTTCTTCAGGTCAGTAAGTTAAACAACATGTGAAGTATGGCTTATTAGCAGTCACTTGGTCTGGTGTTCCAAAATTTGTTTTCTCATTTTGCTGTTATTCTTATTGGCCAGCTATAAGTCTCAAAACTAAAAGTCTAAATAAGGAAACATCTTGCCATACTTTTCACAGTCAAATTGCCATAAATAACTGATTACTGTATATATTATTGGTTACTTTCAGCTCAGTCAGAAATGTCCAAATGGCTGCTATATCTAAAATGTTGGAGTTATTTCCTTTGGCCAGCAAAGTCCTAAAGATGGTTCCAGCTAGTGATGTTAACCAGAAGATGTCCTTCAAGCCTGATGACATCAGATGGCTAGCTAAAGAACTTGGCATATTTACGCAGCCTGCTGATCTAGACCTTATTCATCAGGAATGGGTCAACCTGCAGCTAGATGATACTCCAGCATCGCAATCAACACCAGCAAAGTTTTGGGATGCTATGGCATTAGAGCGTTATCCCTTACTGACGACTTTAATGAGGGCCATTCTCTGCATACCTCACAGTAATGCAGCAACAGAGCGCGTTTTTTCTATGCTTAAAAAAATACATACCGAGGCTAGGGCTGACCTATGTTCCGAAACGGTGAATGCTCTGATAGCCACTAAAATAAACTTTTCTACCTGCTGCTTTGAAACAGAGTTGAAAGCTGACCTACTCAAAAACCTTAAAAAGTCTGCCAAAACCTACAATTTAAAACATCAAGGAGCAGCAGCTACCTCATCCCAAATCAGTGCAGACTCAAATGTAGAGATGATATAGAATCCCTGTCTAACTACCAAATTCGTTTAAAGTAAACTTTTGAGAGTTTTGTGTTTAAGTTATGTTCATCACCATGGATATGATACAATGTTTTTTTGCAGAACTGTAGTGTACAACATTAATTTCATAAAAGTTGCCTGTGATTTGTTTTGATATTTTTGTAATTCACTTAAGCATAATCTTAGAGCTGAAATACAATGTTAACCTGCTTAGGTCCCGATTTAAAAACTTTCCGCTAGCGCGGGGCTTTAGAGGCTAATTTCTCCCTCATTTGTATAGCACCAGGTTGACAGGTCTGTTTCCTAATGTTGGCTACACCGTGTTTGTCCAAGACATAACGGCTAAAATTGTTTTAGCTGTACTACTGTTGTGAAGAATTTAACACACCAAAGTGAAAAGACACAATCACTTTATAAGACTAGAGTGTTTTTCTCTTTCTACGGTGAACACTTTTTCCGCTCAAGCAACTTAAAGGAATTCTTTCGGGTTCATAAGTTAAATCAACTCGCAACGTAAGATCTCATTGAACAAATCTTTGCAAAACTTTGCTAACCCTGCTGGGAAAAATTCTATAACTGTTTGTGTGTTCTATAACACTGGCTGTCTGTGTGGTCTATAACACTGGCTGGGTTGTGTGTTCTATTAGTTTAGCAGAGCTGCGTTTACTAATAGTTTGCTTTGACAACGAGAAAATCTCTTAAAAGAAGAACTCGCACAAGATTTTAGTAGATTTCATCATTAAATAGCAGTATTTTTTATCATTTCCAGTTGTTTTTGATGTTTGAGTTTGTCTGTCTGCCATACTGTTTCAAGATTAAAATCGACAAAACTCGATAATGCTCACAGGAAAAATATGTGCAAAATGACATCATCAGTTGGTATCGTTCCTATAGTTGACATCGGCTATCGCCTTCAAGCATCACACGTCTCTATTCTGTCGACCTCTTTGCAACTATAAATGCCTATAAAATTATATAGAATTATAAAACTGTAAAAGTATAAAGTTTTGCTGGATCTCAGTGTTTTACCAGCGACCAAGTTTTGTTGACTTTAACCTTAAAACATCCTTGTATCAGATCACTTGAAATATCAAAAACAATCACAAATGATAGAAAAGTACTGATAGTTTCCGATAAAATCTACTAAGATTTTGTGCCAGTTCACCTTTAAGGGCAGGTAAATTGCAAATACTTGTAATGTTTTTATTACCTTGAAGGCTTCTCAATTAGTACTGTTGTTGCCATAGATATCTAATATATTGGAAACTTGTGTCACATGTATATTCATTCGAATGAAACAAAGATATTAATTACTCAGCTATATAAATATATGAATGCATAAACTCGGTATAGCTCCATAAAGGAACAAACTCTCAGGTACATTAACATATATTGATTTTGACTTTCATACCATTTCAGTTTCATAGCTAGAAAATAATTTCAAACGCTACCTGCAGACATCTGACTCACACGATTAGCAAACATTTTCAATTATCATCACATTTAAGTTGGAGTTTGCAGAATTTGTTTAATATTTCAACTTGTAAGAAGAATGCTAATTGCTAGCCTTCATTAGTTAAAACTGTGGTCATTGATGTCTTTCCTTTTGTGTTTTGCTAAAAGTATGCAAACAGATTTCCTATACATACACATACACACATATACATATAAATATATACATATACGCATATACATATATATATATATATATCTAACCTCCAAACAAGGCAACTCCAAGCAAAGAACTATCAAACGAGAAACGATCCTCGATGATGCGGACTGTGCAAAGATGCACCTGAGACCATCCATCACATTATCATGTGTGTGTATGTATATATATATATATATATATATATATATATATATATATATATATATATATATATATATATATATATATATAGGCAATTTAGTGGAATTTAGGCAATATATATATATATATACTCATGCTACAGACAGTACTGTTTCGACTATACATATACCATAAGTTCTCATGCTCAAGCCTCGCGGCTTGTCGTTGGGCGCGGCTTCTGGTTCAAGGTCGTAGACGGCGGCCAGAGGCCATTCTTTTAAAACCTGCGTGGGGCCCAGGGTGGCTTCTCGATATGTGCGGTCTCTGCTCAGCTCCCGCGCTATAACCATAGAATCACATTTATGATACACTTTTATGTACGGGGGTTTTGGCGACCTACTCATTTATTTTCAAGGTCATGTTTATGGAATACTTTAGACTAAAGAAGAACTCATCGCTCTAAGTCGAGATGAATTCATGACACACGAGTGAGAGACAAGTGGTTGGGAGCGTGTTAATACCCGCTGACATCGAAGCAGAAACTATGGACCAAACTGAGTGCAAAACTTTTTTTAAATAAATTTGAATTCCAAACGAAACTTCTTTCTATGAAGATGATGAGGTATGTTTAACTCACCACAGTCATAGGTTATTAACACTTTTTCATTGTTGACCGGCATCTTTCCATAAACATGAAGCTCTCTAACAGTGCAATAAAATTCTAGCTGAGACTTGGCAAGTAAGTTCTTGATGCAAGGATTCAGGAATTTTAATTCCAACTTGGAAGTAAGAGAAATTTCTTTTCAAATGTACTGATGTAGCATGCATTCTTATTCAAGAGAACGGGGGTATAGCAAAACCCGTCTCAACACTCTCACTCCCGAAGGGGTCAAAGATGACAAAACCTCAGTCGTTAGCCGTGGTCTGTGAGCATATGGGCCTTGTTGGTAAAGGCGGCTAGATACCACAGACGGATTGTTGGAGGGTTATTTTTTCCTTCCTGAGTCATCTGTTTGTGAGCACGAGCCGCGCGGCTTGAGCATGAAGACTTACGGTATATATATATATATATATTTAATATATATATATTATATATACACATATACATACAATGTATATATACGTACATATATATCCATACTCACATATATATCTACAGTCATTTGCAAAAGTTTAAGATCACTTCCAGTTACATACAGCTTTTTTGGCTTATCAATGATTGCTTTCATACTATGATATTGTTCAATCTAAATGCTGCTTTCAAACCATCAAAGCATATTTGTGGTCTCATTAGGGGTGAATTTGAGCCATAACATGATGTCTTGCACAGCTCACACACTACCCTAGGACACTTATGTATTCGCCTCATCTAACTTTCGCGTTTTCGCGGAGTCAGCCTCTTGCAAAAATTTCATGAGCGAAACTAAACTATCATAACGAACGAGCGAAAACGCGGAATTAAATAGCTTTTTTCATTAATACTGTAGAATGGAATTTTATAACGACATTTATTTTAACGTTTTTAACGACCACTTAACGACCATCGTTAAAATATAAACCAACAAATTAATTTGACTGTCAAAATTTATTATGTTATTATTTTGCCATTAATTATGATTATTTTCCCATTAAGAATGATTTATAATGATAGGAATTTGATGTCAATTCACACGCATTAGTAATGTTATCGTTGTTGGGGACATCAATCAATGCAGTGAGCACAGCGTGTTGAAAGAAAATAAGACACTCTGACACTCACAGCACTACACAAGCAGCATGGCTCTAGGAAGGTTTGGATTCACCCCTGACACCCCTTCAATAACTTGTAATGATTCAGAAGATGAGGCAATAGAGAAAGAGTTAGCTCTGATAAATAACACTAATAAAAAAGGAAGAGAAGACGTTATAATAACTACGCACACTGCTAGTATCTGTAGCTGTAATATTACTAGCAGCTGTATCATGTATGTATTTGTATACAACTTGTAATTGCTGTAATAAAGATGTTCAGCAATTATTAGCAGCAGTTGAGTGTTTGGGAAAATGTTAAAATTAATACCTACACACAACACCGTTGATCGTTAAAATTAAAATACGTTAATATCAAAAGAAGCTAAATTGTGACAAAAATGTTAAAATTTTCAGCGTAATTAAATTCCATTCCTCCGGTAAGAAAATTCTTTTCCTACCGGCGATCCGAACCTGAGGAATATAATTATGTTTGTCCCACTGCATTTATTTTCACATCACTATATTTTCGCATTCATCAGAGTTGCGAAATTAAGTTGCAGCAAAATTTTACTCTGTATGCTACTCACGAAACTAAATACTAGCGAAATATAAGTGTCCTAGGGTACTCAGTTGCATTACACTACCAAGAGCAATCAAACACCCGATAATTTTAGCTTGCAATTTCAACACAAAAATTGGTCAAAACAGCATCACTCTCACCAACCAAAAGAGCTCAAATAGTGGCTTTAAAGGGAGAAGGGTACTCTGGGCGACAGCTAGCAGAAAGATGTCACTGCAGCAAGACAGCTGTACACCAGGCCATCACAAGACATCAAGCGACTGCTTCATTCAAGGACAGAAAGCAGAGCGGCCGACCCCAAATAACAACTGGGGGAACAGAGAGCATGATGAAGAGAATTGTGGTGTGCTCACCAAGCTGCTCATTGATAAAGATAAAGTCTGCTTTAGAAACAACAGGTGCAAGAATCTCCAGAATCACCATATCAAGGAGACCATGCAAGGACATCCAACTTCCATTGAGGAAACCTGCCGCCAAACCGAAATTGACATCAGCCATGAAGAAGAAGCGACTGGATTTTGCCAATAAGTACAAAAGTTGGACAGCAGATGATTGGTCCAAGGTTCTGTTCACAGATGAATCAACAATGCTGCAAGGTGAACTTCTAAAAACAGCATGTGAGGCGGCTTCCAGGCAGGTGCTATGATGATCGGTACACTGCCATGACAATGAAGAATCCACCACCCCCCCCCCCCCCCGGGTCAGATGGTGTGGGGTGCAATGTCTGTGATCGGAACTGCAGGTCTGTACTTCCTAGAGAGAAACACCACCATGAATGGAGAAAAATACAGAAAGTCCTTGAGGAAAAACTGGTCTTGCATATAGGTGTTCATAATTGTACAGTCTTCACGCATGATGGTGCACCATGCCATCGATAAAAGATAGTGACAGAGTTTCTGAAACAAAACAAAGTCATAGTGCTTGACTGGCCAGGAAACAGCCTCGACCTGAACCCCATAGAAAACTTGTGGACGATATTGAAGAATAAAGTAGCAGCAAAGCAGCCACGAAGTCTTGAGGTCATGAAAGAAACCATAAAAGTTACATGGGTGGAGCAAATCAGCCGTCAGTATTGCCGCACCTTGATAGAGAGTATGCCAAGGCATCTAGAGGCTGTCATCAAAAACCACAGTAGCCACACCAAATATTGATTTGGAATAGATGAAGCAGACTGATATTCTGTTAGTAACATGTTTAAAGTTGAGAAAATATTATTTTTATCCATCAGCAGGAACTAAAGCAATGTAAAAAAGTACCAACAGTGTGTGATTTAATGATAATTACAACAGTAGACTTAAACTTTTGCAAATGACTGTATATCTATATTCATAAATATACATATACATATATATACACATATACATAGATATAGATGTATATTCATATTAATAAATCACATTTGGTCGTTGTGTCTGTCTGTTAGCCTACGCAAAAGCTATGCTTTTCCACATTTTGGCTGATGTTATCAAAACTGCACAGATGTATGCTCCCTGCCTTGCATCAGCTTGCTTATATTATTTGTTATTAATACATCATCTGGTTCCGGAGAACCACCCCCTTATACCTCTGCAGGCTATCAGATTAGAAATGAGAAAATCTGGGCATCACCTGGATTACTGCTAGCCAGACGGGCAAGCTGGAAGGCAGTCGATTAAAGGACGTAATAAAGCGTCTGTCTGCTAAACAGTATATACCGGTAATGAGTCCACTTTACACGTACATACAAAGCAACCTTTGATGACTCTTCAACAACATCCTTTACCACTTTTCAATGAAACTGTTGACCGTTTCCAGCAAGCATATAAGTAGCAATACGTTGGCAGTTTCTTGTGTCGTGAAGGATTGTCTTAGCTAATCACTATGTGCACATTTATCCGTAGACATGCAAAGTTTGTTGAGTCATGCAGATAGTAGCCTGCTTGCATATAAATGAGAAAAGACATCCTGGGATTCAATTCTCGTGTGACGCCATACTTTTTTCTAGCGTTTTGTTAAACTGCCGTCTGCAACTTTGAACAGACGGATGGACGACACGGCTCTTATTATAGTAAAGATTAATATAGTTTTCGTATATCGCTTTCTGTTTGCAGAATAATATTTACTATAATAAGACTGGTATTCCGTGATGCAAACAAATTCTCTCATGAGGAAAAAGCTATAAAATAAGACTGCCAGAGCTCCTTGCGTCACCTCTATGATTTATACATAAGGTGAAAAAGCAGGCAAGCCCAAGCAACACCGGGCTCATTTGGCAACCTTGAAACTTTCAATTTTTATATACAGCAAATGCCCCGCAAAATACCTTTCTGATTAAAAAGTCAAGAATGCTCCTTCACACGCATTGGACAACGGACACAGGGACAACACACGGACAACTTCTCTTGTTGACCGTGTTTATGGATTGTGGTTGTGAAAGCAGTGTAGCAATTCGCGTTGCTCCATTGTTTGTGTAGCATTTGCAGATGCTGCAGGCTATCTGATAGAAATCAAATTAAGGCTAGTTGAGTATAGAGGTCTGCGAGCGCATAGTGATACTAACCTTGTTTGTCAACGAGCAATACCAAGCAGTAAATCTGTGAGCTTTAATGTATAGAATACACTAAATTTTATACAATTTAATATAATCTCATCGAAATTAAACCTGGTAAACTACCTCATATCATTACAATGACGGTTAGCGACTGTTTGACTACTATAGGAGGTTTGTAATAATTTTGACCGTCTACCTCGCCTACTGGTCAAAAATGATAAATTATGAAATTATCAGTTGTGGACCCATTTTTATCCTGCTATGTTAGCTGAAGCTTGGTTACATTTTCATAGTTTATGGGAACGTCCATTGCTACTAAGAAAGAAAGTTCAAGAAAGTTTAATGAGTATAAAAATTGATTATATTCTAAAGAAAATTAATTTTATTGTATTATTTTGTAAAAAAAAAAATAATACAGTATTAACGACAACAACATATATTATTTGTTTCAAGAAGCTTTAAATTATTAGAATTTTATGTAAAATACATTAAAATACATTTAAAATGCTGAATCCGTTCCAAGACCTTTGTCACTTTAAAAAATAAAAAACTAATTAACTTAAATTTTAAATTTAATGAATGCACAATAATTGTAGTAATACTGGTTTGTATCGAAAACGCTTATTTTTTCTATCATTTTGCAGCAATTTTGCGTTAAGGGTGTTGTATATTCACTCACTACAATATCACTCCCTGGCAGCAAGAAGAAGAATGAATACACAACAAGGTCAAGGTCAACACAACAAAAGGGACCACACAAACTTAATGTTATTTCAAGTCAGTTTTTTCATTTTTCCTACATGTCTAGATCAAGATTGATGCTACAAAGAACAACAAATTGTATCTGTCTAAGATAAAGTTGAACAAAAATATATTTTCACCATAATAAGAGTGGTGTCTGTATGTCTGTTCAAAGTCAAGATTAGAGGTTGTAGTAAAAGACTGCCATCGATGAGGGTCGTGACATTCAGCTTGGTATATTGACACTATGACACCTCTACCACTCGACTGCGTTTGGATATTTTTGATAAATTATGCATCTACTTGTTATCTGTGCTTTACCAGCCCTTCTGATGATCTCTCACAACACTCTAGACCACCTGAGTACTAGTATATATATATATATATATATATATATATATACAGTCAAACATGGATAACTCGAACTTCAAGGGACCGAGCAAAAGTGTTCGAATTATCAGAGCCTTCAAGTTATCAGAACACTGTCACAAGTCCATATATTTACTTATTTATTAGTAGATACATGTACATATACAAACTATAATATAAATCAAAAGCACAAATGGCTTGTTTCAAATTAAATGCTTCTAATGTAAAGTTTAAAACGTTTTTATGAAAAAGTATAGAGATTTTTCTATCACTTGAGATTGGTTTGTTGTTTGAGGTGATGTTATTGCCAGGACGTTTATCAGATTGACATTGGCAAAACTTGATCGTTGTTGAAATGCTCAAAAGAAAAGACATTTTTTTCTTTTGGGGTTTACCCACGATCAATTTTGCCGTTTTTTCTTGAAGTTTATGCAAAGATTATCTTACTTTATCTGGGATTCGTTAAGAGCAACACTCCGAGGCAGTTCAATTAGAAGTTTTACGAGGTTTTACGTACATTCTATATCACTCACGTTTTTTTAATAGATACTTTTTGAATGTACACACGTATTCTGTGTTTAGGTCAAACGATGAATAGTTTTTTGTAGCTCAGACAACGTTAAAGTTTAATTACAACAGTTTTAAAGACGTTTTAAACATTCAACATTCCGACGTTGATTCAACACGGAATCAATGTCAGAAAACTATTCATCACGGGCTAGCCGGGTCACGCACTCAAAGATTTTCCCCACGCACATACAAAACAAAAACAACACGCGATTTTTGTTTTGTATGTGCGTGGCGAAAACCCTTGCGCGCGTGACCCGGCTAGCCCGTGCTACTCATCGTATAGCAGTATAAATCAAATTTCACCAAACCTTTAGAAAAGTCGTTGACAAAAATATTTTGCCGATGGTGGTAATAACGACGCTTATGAATTACGAAAAGATGAAGTTTACCTCTATGGCTTTGAATAAAGTGATTTTCTAAAGCGATAACAACCGTTTCGGTAGCCGTTGGGCAAAAAAACAGTTCGAATTAACAGTGTTGAGTTCGAGTTATCTATAGCAATTTATCATTACGTGGGAACGGACCAAAGGAAATGTTCGAATTAACCATGTGTTCGAGCTATCCGTGGACGGGTTATCCATGTTTGACTGTATATATATATATATATATATATATATATATATATATATATATATATATATATATATATACATATATAATAAAGATACTCACATACGTCGTTTTCTCTACCAGGTATGGCAAGAGGGAAAACGATATTTTTAAGGCTAACTATGAAACTCGTTAATCGAATCGAATTTGACAACGACTTGACGCTTTATGTTATATATATGAAATTTGTTACACAATACGAAGCAAAAAGCTATATAAATTCTTTACAATAAGTGGAATTTACATAAATGAAGGTTTCTGATATAGGAGTGTCTACTGTATAAAGCGTAACTAGACTATATGATACCGAGTTCCCAAACAAACCTACAAGTTTTACAAACCTAGAGATATTGCTAGCATACAATGAACAGTGCAGAACGATAATCCGATATCAGATTAGCTCTACTTTGATTTCTTAAGATTTTTACGAACACCTGAACAGACAACTTCCAGTGAAGAGAATGATGCTTTAAATACATACCTTTATGTCTACAATGATGAGTAGGCTGTGTATGTTAGAGAAAGTATATTTATGTGCGTATAGTTCAAATACATATGCATGTGTATGCATGCCAAGCAGAGTTCCAAGTGATTATGTAAATATATGTAACTATTCAACAGTGGCTGAATGGTCAGCCTCGCTCCCTTAGATTGTAGCTATAGAATGGGGTTTTAGCAACCATGCTTTATGCGTAATTCATATTTAGTCTGATAAGTGCGTTCTGTCTGCTGAGAGCGTAAGGCTTTAGAACAGTGATTAAAGGCTGGCTTGCATTACATAACCGCATGCCGGAGTTGCGCTATCGTAAACTGATAGCGTCAATGCAATAAACACGGATATTTTGGACAACAGCCTGTAAAATGTGCTCCATTTCAACAATGCTAATTTGCTTTTGCAGATAGCAAGATTTATTTATTTCCAATAATTTTCATTGCTTGCTGCAAGACTAGTATTTGATTCGAGAAAACGAGGAGGTTCCTTTGGAAAAAAATTGAAAAGAAAAATAAAAACAGTATGTCACGGAGTATTCGCAGAACTCAGACGGGTTTGCGATAGTGTGAACATAGTTATCATCGATGATCACGGAAGTATTGTGGCATTAACAGCGGGATATGGTGATATAGTGTGAATCACCCATAATGATGATTGAATGACAATTCAATGCCTGAAAAGCTATTATTTTTTGCTGTATTAACTAGGTGATACTGTAGATAGATTGACTTTTTGTGTGTCATACGATTTTAATTGTAGAAAAACTCTCTCCCTCTTTACGTTACATTAGATATGCTTTAAACCTTAAAGATTTAAATTCTTTTAACACTGACTTTCAATAGGTTACTTTTCTACAGAGCTTTTCACAAATTAAACTTACAAGTTTGGTAACTAACAGCTTTTGTTAAAATAATTTACCACCGCAGCTGAAACCAAACTTTATGACTGCATACGCGCAGATGCTCAAAAATAGCTATGTTACTAGCAAACATGAATATGATCTGTTGATAGCTTGAACCTTTTTTAAGAAGAAGCGCTGGTATCAAGACTTGCATTGCCAGTTCGCTTGAAAAAGTAATAAGGGAAAACTCCAAAAAAAGATATTTTGGGCTGATATAACTCATTTGAAATGTGAAGACACTAACTTATGACATTTTCAAACTTTCACTAAAAAGCAGATAGGTTGTATTTTATGTACATATAGCTTTTTCCTTGATAACTAACTGGTGACTATGCCTTACTACTGGCATACTCCAAATAGCTATGGGAAAAATGCCATTGAATTTCTGCATATGCTTCATTAAACAATTACCAATGACTGATGACTTACGACTGATGACTGATGACTTACGACTGATGACTGATGACACATGACTGATGACTGACGACTGACGACTGACGACTGACGACTGACGACTGACGACTGACGACTGACGACTGACGACTGACGACTGACGACTGATGGCTGACGACTGATGGCTGATGACTGATGGCTGATGACTGATGACTGATGACACATGACACCTAACTTTATTACTAATGTGCCTACATTCTTGACATTTATTTACTAAATGTACAAAATCAACACTGCTTTATTACAGCTCTGTGACTAACTTCCGAGCATATATCTTCATCAAGTAACCTGCTTTTCAAACTTACCTGATCCTCAACAAGACTTCACTATCAAGCTGAATCTTTTTTTACTCAATTTTCACCTGCACAAGTATTCAACTGCGATAAAGTTTTGTCGAATTTAATCTCAAAAAATGCTGGCAGCCAGATCATCTAAAACAACAAACAAAACTGAATAATATCAAAAAATGATGAAAATATCTATACGCTCTGATGAAATTTTTTCAAAGCTGACACAAATGACCTTTAGGCATCAATCTTGTTGTGGCTCATCGCATTCAAAACCATCTAGATTCATTTACATTGATTCTTTCTTATCTGCAACAGATACACCTTTCTAGGAGATACAATGTTCTACTCATCCCAGTCACCTCCCAAACCCTTTTTGCTTTCCATCTCATGCAACACGACTTTTCTGTCATTATTTGAATTGCTTTGTGTTATTATGTTCCGACAGCGACTTTCAGCATTCTCTAATTTATAGCCCATCCGGTATTTAGTAAGCCAAATATAATGAACCACCTACACAGGTGACAGTTCTGGTCATTAGTTAAACAAGTAAAAACAAAATAATAGAGAATGGAATTTAGCACCTTTTTAGAAAATTTACCACTTTCTCTAACAATTGGTGGTGTAAAGAAAATTGCTGTGTCACTTTACTACTGCACAAGCGACCAGACCACTTTAGTACAGTTGCAATATATGTATATACACTGCTCAATATATAAGTTGAACAGTTCAGAGTATGCAATAAACAATAAACAACAATCAACAACGCGGTATGAGAATGCCAGACGTTCTGCTTTTTTGCTTATCCGTGCTCCTTTTATTCATCTCTGAGAGATAAGCTCTACCACTCAGTCGTAGAGGCCGGCACGGCGGTCCTATCGAAGGTTTTACTTCCAGCCATACCGAGGGGTGGTTCGGTCTCTCCTTCGATCTCTGTCATTTCGGAGGGGTCGGTTTTTTCGTTTCAGCTCGGCGGTATCACCGAGCTGAAACGAAAAAACGAAAAAATCGGTTCATCTGTCTTCTGCCGCCAAGCTATTTTAAAAAAATTGTTTTTTATTTTAAAGTTATTGCCGGAATCGCTATAACTATACTTAAAAAAATACTAAGACTGCTGTGCTAACTATGAAAGGTGATGAAGCTGATTCTGTAAAAGTTTTTTGTTTAGAAAACTTGTATTCCTTCACAAATTATTGTTTTTGAAAATAGCTAATTGATTGTAACTGGTAATTTTACTGTTGATTGATTTTATCTGATATGACAAAAACAACTATTTTACCACATTAAAAGCTAGCGCAGTACCTAACTCAACTTTAATAAAAATTCCATTTTTCAGTTGTGTGGGAAAATTTTCTGTTGTAAGTAAATCTCAACTGGAACATTGCTAAAATTACAGATTTTAGGGGTTATGATCCTGTTATGATTTGAGTTGTTATGATCCTGTTGGGCAAGGCCAAGCATGGTGTCACACACAAAGGCAATTTTTTTTCTGCCTTTAGCAACCATAATTTTTAGTTAATTAGCAAGCAAACATGTTCAGACATGTGGAAACACAAAAGTTTTCATAATGAAATCTTCTCTTATGAAGATATTGGGCATGCAAG